>NW_009230929.1:0-269 GCF_000690835.1 Fulmarus glacialis
TCAGACTTTGGCTGGGGAGGTGGTGGAGGGGGGTGGGTGTCCCCCCCGCGGTGTCCCCAGCCACCAGGGGAAAAGGCGGGGGATGCAGAGGTGGGATGGGGGTGGGAGATGGTGGATGGAGTGGTCGAGGGTCCTGGGGTGGCTGAGGGTCCCGAGGTGTCCAAGGGTCCTGGGGTGGCTGAAGGTCCTGGGGTGGTTGAGGGTCCTGGGGTGCCGAGGGGCAACTGAGGGTCCCAGGGCGTCCAAGGGTCCCAGGGCGGCTGAAGGTC
>NW_009230929.1:562-3283 GCF_000690835.1 Fulmarus glacialis
GGGGGTACTAGTGTGCTGGGACGCGACGGCTGGGGGGCCTGGGGTGCCTGAGGGTCCCAGGGTGACCAAGGGTCTGAGGGTGGCTGAGGGTCCTGGGGCAGCCAAGGGTTCTGGGCTGGGCTATAGGTCCTGGGGCTGCCAAGGGTCCTGGGTACCTGAGGGTCCCAGTGTGTCCAAGGGTGTCCAGGGTTCCTCCGAGGGTCATAGGTTGTCCAAGGGTCCCAGGGTGCCTGAAGGTTCTGGGGTGGCCAAGGGTCCTGGAGCAGCTGAGACTCCTGGGGTCACTGAAGCTCCTGGGGTGGCTAAGGGTCCCATGGTGGCTGAAGGTCCTGGCATGTCCACCAGACTCACCTTACACCCTCCCAGCTGCAGCATCTCGCTGGCCGGACTCATTTCCAACCATTCCATCTGTGGCAGCGTTCCCCCCACCTCCTCCCCGCTGTCCCCACTCCAGAGACTCATTTTGCCAGCGTGCCATCCCCGGGTCTCCCAACCTCCGCTCCCTTCTCCATCCCCAGCCTCGTGGTGCCTTCAGGACGCTGCTGCCGGGATCTCAGCAGCTTTTAACACCGGGACATGCCGGGGCAAGGGCTGGGTGACGGGATCTGACCTAGGGGCACATGTAAGCGCCCGTAATTGCTTTTCAGTTTGGGCTGCGCAGCGGCAAAACATCATGTGAGATGGTTTCAAAGGGCTCCCACCCTGCCATCATCTCCTCCATCTCACAGACTTCCCATCTCGCCATCACCTCCTCCATCTCATGGACCTCCCATCCCGCCATCACCTCCTCCATCTCATGGACCTCCCATCCCACCATCACCTCCTCCATCTCATGGACCTCCCATCCTGCCATCATCCCCTCCATCTCATGGACCTCCCATCCCACCATCACCTCCTCCATCTCATGGACCTCCCATCCTGCCATCATCCCCTCCATCTCATGGACCTCCCATCCCACCATCACCTCCTCCATCTCATGGACCTCCCATCCTGCCATCATCCCCTCCATCTCATGGACCTCCCATCCCACCATCACCTCCTCCATCTCATGGACCTCCCATCCTGCCATCATCTCCTCCATTTCACGGACCTCCCATCCAACCTGCCCAGCCAGGATGCTCTTAATTATCGCTTAACAGGGCAGGGGGAGTCTTGGAAACATTTTGGGAAATTAGTTGCAATGAGGTTTTGCCTCCAGAGCACCAGTTGCCTTCTGATGGCCACCTTCACACCCATCGTAGAGGCTCTCCTGGGTTTGTAGAATGTGCAAAAAACATTGGGAAAGACCCCAAAACCGCAGCGCTGCCAGCTCCTGTGTTTTTACTTGGGGTCCTGCAAAGTGGGGGGTCGCCTGGGGAGCGCTGGGTGGTGTGGGACGATCACCCTCCACGTGTCCCGTGCCAGGAACCAGCCACGTCCTTGCTCCTTCGTGGGTTTGGGCCACTTGTGTTATTTACCTCCCGGCTGGGAGAATGTCTGGAAAAATAATGCTTTAAGTGGTTATTTATATTTTTTAGCAGCCCAGGGCTCGTGCAGCCCCCCAGACACATCCGGACCCCGCATGGGAGGGCTCTCCCCACCCTAAAAACAGGGCAAGGAGCCGCCTGGGAAGGAGCAGATGTGAACTCCCCATTCAGCACATGGATGGAAATGTTAATTAAAGGCAGGGTAATAAAACATCTGGAGGACTGGGAGCTGGGAAGGGCAGACCAGCACCATACCCTGCAGCTGCCTCTCGCCGTTCCTTGAGAAACTTGGGCAGGGGGGGACCGGGGTCACCAGTTATTTAGATGTTACAAAAGCCTTTTCATGAAGTATTTCAGGCAAAGCAACTGAAGAACCTTTGTGGAGCGGAGCGAGGGGCTGCCGGCCTGGCGGGGAGGGGTGGGGAGAGGATTGTGGCCCCGGGGACCGGGAATTCGGGGTCTCTCCTTGGCGTCCGGGGAGGTGGCAAGTCCAGCCGGAGATGGGGATTCACGGTCAGGCTGCGGGTGATGGGATGGGATGAAGGCAATTGCTTGGAGATGCTGGGTGAAGCCCCGTTTAGTGCTATCCCAGCAGCCTCTTGGGTGATGGGCAGTGGGGTGAGCACCCGTCCCACCCGTGTGTCCCCGTCATGGGGGGATGAGTCCACCCTGCAAGAAAAAGGCTGGAAAAAGGGTTTTCCAATGGGGTCTGTCCTCCAGGCTGGCTTGGAGCTAAACGGGCACCATGATGGCACCCTGTCACCCTGCTCCCGGTGTGGGGTGGGATGGGGAGCCTTCTCTGAGCACCCCACTGATGTGGGTGATGGGGGGCATGGGAACACCTAGGCAGATTGGGGACACTCAGGTATGGCGGGACACACAGGTAGGATGGAGCCACCTCGGTGGGATGGGGCCACCCTGGAGGGACAGGGTCACCCTGGATGGGATGGGAGTTCTCCTGTTACATGGAGGCACCCAAATGGGATAGGAGCACCCCAGCAGGACACCCTGGTAGGATGGGGGCACCTTGGGTGGGACAGGGGCACCCAGATAGGATGGGAGCACCTGAATAGGATGGGGCAGGGTAGGGTCAACTTAAGCAGGATGGGGGTACCCAGGTGGGATGGGGTGTCCTGGGTGGGATGGGAACACCCAGATGGGAGGTGAAACCCTGGATGGGATGGGGGAACCTCAGATGGGGCACCCTGGGTGGGGTAGAGGAACTCTGGATGAGATGGGGGGACCCTGGACAGGA
>NW_009230930.1:0-26516 GCF_000690835.1 Fulmarus glacialis
GGGGATGGGGGGGGAGAAGGATATGTACAACAAAGATTCAGTTCTCTTAATTTTAGTGATGATAATTTTGAATAGAGACTACTGATCATCCTTTGGGGGACAATTCATCTAACAAAACCAGCACCTAGGAAGTCAGAAGTTTTGATGTCAAGTTTTTAAAAAAAGCTTTGGTCTAAGCATGGAAAACTAAAACAGAACTTACAGTTTCAAACACTAAGTATAGCCCCCCATTTGACTTACAAGGACAGAGAGGATACCCAGCAATAAGATCTCATAATGTATAGCATTGCAATTATATATTACCTATATAATCTGCCTATACAGTAAGACTGATTTATGAAATTAAGAGAACTTTTTATAATAAAGCTAGAATTGTTATATTACTTTGAGATTAGTCTGATAATTAAAGTGTAAGCTTAAATCACTCATGAAAAAACTATGTAGAGTTTAATGTCACATTTTTATGTCTAAATATCAATTTATTTTGCCTTTCTGGACTTCAAACAGGTCTTCATTTGGCCATATGTATAGATATATATTTAAATTCTCACCTAAGGTCTGTTTTGAGTAGAGGTAACATGATGGAGTATGTAAAAGTTCTTTCTGAATATTGTAGATGACAGGTCTATTGTTAGAAACCTCAGTGTTGAATCAAGAAATTTGAGGATAATTACCATGTTGTACATAATTATGCACACAATCATGTTCTGTTATTCCCACTACTGAAGACCAGATCTGTAGCAGTGATTTTGTTTCTGCTCTATATGCCTTTAGTGATATTTGTGTAAAAAAACAAACAAAAAAACCCCAACAACAAACAAACAAAAAAACCCCAACAACTTTCTGCAGTGAAGACATTATTTTAATAAACCTAAACTGTTAGTGAAAGTTGAATACCAATAGTTTAAACAAAGAGCTTTTGTATTGACCCACTAGGAATAATTGTTTTAGTTTATTATCAAAAAACAGAAAACTTACCTTGACTCTTTACATTGAATGGTAGAAAATGTGGCCCCTTGATGCTGGATTGTTTCTGGTATCGCTCAGAAAAATATCCATCGCTACCATGGACAATGTTCAGACAAAACAGCAGCAGTAAGGATATTTGTAAATGCATGTTTCCAAATCCGTTCTGTGTTAGAAAGGGCAGAAAAAGTTTGTTATAAAGAAAAGCTGTTCAGTTCTGTTTCTTGTGCATGAGTAAATGAGTTTTCTTAAAGTATTGATATTAAAAGTAACATTATTTTGTGCTTATTTCCTCCTGCTTTCACTAGTTGTGAAAAATCCTCTAAGAAAAAGGGAATCATTATTGCTATCACTTTGAATGATAGAGCTTTTGTATAAATAGCTTAGAGGCAGTTGTCTCACTCTTAGGAAAAGAATAATTTTAAATGGATGCCAGCCTATTTAAAACCACTGTCTTCAGAAACAGTGATTATTTTCCTAGTTACACTAGGGCTCCAAAAGTAAGGCATTGCATATATCAAAACTCCTGAAATGAAGAAAAGCTTTCCATGGAAATACATAGATGCTATACCACAATCTTATTGCCTCTGTCTAATGCTATAGCCATGAAGTCCTGGCTCCTTTAGCATCAGTGGCAAAAATCTCACATTGCCTTGCTTGAAACCAGGCTTTTATCTGTAGCCTTTCAAATAGCCCGAGTGGCAGTAAGGATGCTGTCACTGGCTCTTAAATATCAACCCCCTTCCCTCCCCAACCAGAAAACATGTATCCTGTAGAAGTTACCTTCAAAACCAAATAGAATTAAATGAAATCGTAACATACCGGAATGTTGTGGAGCTCCAGTGTAGAGTAGTAGAGCAGTGAATCCTCCTCTGTGGAGGAGTTCTTCTGCCACTGGTGAGTGAGCAGAAGCTGATGATTTCAAGTGTCATCCTTGAGTATTTATACCATTTTCCCCCTAGCTGGGTGACTGCTGGGCATAAGCTCCTCCCCAAAAATCAGTAAGCAGTAATTATCTGTGTGTATATGTGTGTTTTTTAGGGGTGGGGGAAGCTATTTTGGGCAGTCATCCTAGATCCTGTTAAGTTTTTTTGTTTGGTTTTTTTTTTAATTTCTTCTTCCCTTGGATTTGTTATTGTTGATGATACTGTGTTGCTCATAGCTTGTATTTTCTAAAATTTTACGGCCCCTCTGTTTTTAGAACTGAGAAAGGTAACATTGGAAAAAATAATGAATTTGTGAGTAAGGGTGGTAATTCTAAGTGCTTCATTTGGATTTCTCTGTAAATACTATACATTTTGAACTTTGAGCTGTTACTTTCAGGAGTAGCCCCACTAAAGTCTATAGAGACTATTTATGTGAGTAATTGTTCATTGGGGTACGAGTGGAGAACTTACAGTCAATTAAGATGTTAATAAGGGAGTTGTGTGAGAACCTGAAGATTACTTTTAAGCAGTTATTGTTGTAGGAGATTGTTATCTTCACATTATATTTCTAGACTTCTGTTTTGATGCTGGAGGTACAGTACTACATATATGATGTATTCTGCAAGTAATGTTTCTGTATTATGAACTCCTGAAATGCAAGCTTACCTTGCACAATGAGAACGTCATTGTATCTAGTTGTAACGAACGTATTGAAATCCATACTGCTTAAATACGCCAGTGTTATACAGGCTGATGTTTGGGGCTGGTGGGGCTTTTTTGAGTTTTTCTGCATTCAGCAATTCCATACTGCTTAAATATGCCAGTGTTATACAGGCTGATGTTTGGGGCTGGTGGGGCTTTTTTGAGCTTTTCTGCATTCAGCAATTAACTTTTTTTTAAGGTTTGTTCAATGAAATGCAGTTATTGCTGTACTTCTACTAGATGCATGTTGTTCCTATTAAATGGTTCCAGTTTCATAAATGTAAACTACTGCTGCATTACTGTTGGTGGAGCAAACTTGATTACAGCTTATGTCTTTTTTTTTCCAGATTATAGATTGATTTTCGCCATTAAGAAAGTTTGTTAAACTAATCTTGCTTAGTAGACTATATCCACGACATTGTGACTTCTCTTTTGAACAAATAATGGAATCTTAGTGTTTCAGTGTCACTTCGGTTAGTGTTCAGTACTAAACAGTAATTTACTAGGCAGTAATTTTTGGTCCTCGAATTGTTTGTGACTCTGAAACACTATTTAAGATTGAAGGGCAAAATAAGAGAGAATAAACAAACCTTTCTCATTTAGGATGAAAGTGTAGAACTAAATATATGGTGCACTTTGCTTTTATCAAACATTCTCAGCAAAAATACCTACATATGAATTATCTGTATATTAAAACTCCTTTATCAATTGCAGATGACTTTGACATTGTTATGTGGTATTCAGTCTTGTAGGAGTTAGATTTTTGGATGTGTTTGAAATTCTTTGTTTCCCTTGTACCAAGATCAGTGGAAAAGCAAAGATAAACGATATCTGTGTTGTTATTAAAGGAAGCTGAGCACATGCTACAAGTTACTGCCTTGATGAAGGGAGCATTTATTTATTTTTCAAGTTAATTTATGCCCCCAGTTGTCTGGGGAGCCTTTTGGTGAGGTACACACAGTATCTATGCGGAAGAACACGTATGCACCCATAACCTAATACCAACTGTAGAAATATTGTAATCAGGCAAAGGTACTAGCATGTTATATTATAGGAATACTAATAAATAACCTGCATTACCGTGAGTTCTCATGCATGGTAGGTACAGAAGGGACACCTGTTACCTTTCCAACCAAAAGGCTGAGCTGGTGGCCCTGAACTGTGCAGCTATCCTGTGGAATGACAGGTTAACGTGGGCTGAATTTTACCTGCTTTGTGTCTTTGTTTAATTGCACACTCTTCCAGTAACAACTTTTTTGGCTTTTATGTATTATGGCAAATATCCTGGAACACAAGTTACTGTACTGAAAGAGACCAGTGGACCATCAAGTCTATTCTGCTTACAATTGTGTTAATATCTTTGCTTACTAGAGGGCTGTATTAATGTTGTGATTTAAAGACTGCTGCAATCATTTCTTTAATGTATTGTTGAACAGTTCTTTTCTTCTATTCTTCTTCCTAGCCATCCTCTAAACAACACTATGTTCCATTTTTGTAAATAAACCCTTTCCGTTGCAGAGGTCTTCAGACTGAAGCCTGCTTTCCCCATTAAGCTTGTGTATCCAATCTGGTCAGTGGTTTTCAAAGAATGTTTGCATGTCTGAGATGACATTTCTACTCCCCCTACGTGCATTCAGTTCTTTTTAATCTTTTGAAGAAGGAAGCTTTGTCCTCAAGTTGTTTGTGTAACTTCTCAAGGTGCTTCATTTAAAAATTATTCTCAATAAATTCAAATGAGAATCCAGTCATCCACTTTTGGCAGAGGCAGCAAATGTATGGGCACAGAGTTTATTTCCTCCTTGAAGAAATACAACTCCAGCTCCTTTTTTTGGTTCACATAAATCCAAAAATAGCTTTTGATTTTAAAACATTTAAATATACAGCCCTTAGTGGGAAGTGTGGTTGTGGCTAATTTAACAATATTTGGTTAAGAAACTTAAGAACAGCAGGCGACAGTTTTATGCACGCACAGTTTCATGCTAATTTCTAGCCTAATTCATAAATACCCCTAAAGCAGGCACGCTTATGTTATAAAAGCACTAATAATGTACACTGATACTTGCCCAGCAGCCTCACTTCCTGCCTTGGCTCCTTCTGGGCAGGAAGGTGAATAATGTCTGTGTGTCTCTGCGTAAATAGAGATGATTGTGGGGTCAAAAGGTATACACAGGCAAACCCGTTGTCCTAGTGTTTAACCTGAGCTCCACCCTATTGTGCTATCTTATGCTACTTCTTGGGTTTGAGGTTTTGGTTTTTTGTGGGTATGGGAACTTGAGGTAGAATTGGAGTTCACTTCTTTTGTATGTTTTCCCTGTTGCTGTGGATATTTATTGGCAGAGCATTGACATGCATTTAGCTCTAAGCACGCATATGAAAAGTAGGCTTCGGTATGTATTTGCATGTGCAAAAATACATGCAGTAGACATACTTGGTAAACCTATTTACATTAACAGTAACATTTTAAACAAGAAAGGTTATTTCCATACCTGTTTTCAAAGTATAAATGTTCAGATGCTTTTGTTTTGTAGCTATGCACTTAGAAAGTTGTCTTTACTTTCAAATGAAGGTGTCTTCACTGCCCCCTCCCCCTGTCCCACTACCCCAATAGTCAGGAATAATGGTGTGACACCTGGATCCATTGCACCACTCCAGAACTTGCTTTTTAGTTATGTATTGGGTGGTTCTTCCCATGTAAAGGTAGCCATGGTAGTATTCCTTCAAAATAGCTATGTAATAGTTTAAGTCCTAAGCTTAACTGCAATAAAAAGACTCAAAATAGAGTTTCTCTGGACTATAGATACTGGAATTACAGTGTCTTTAATGCCATTCACAGCAGTCTGCAGTGTTTCATCATATTTGCTGACTGAATGTTCAATTTGCTGTTGAATGTTGTTGGAAAGCATGCACTCACACATGTTTCTTCAGTGTCTTACTCCCACAGTCAGTGGAAACACATGTGTAAGTGACATGGAAGTGGCACCATGCTTTGGGAAATAGGAACTGACTTTCACTGCAATCCTGTAAGTTACTTGCAAAGGGGCTTGAATGAGCCCCGCAATAAGCAACTGCTTAAAAGGAAGAAATGTGGAACAACTTAATTAAGCATAAACTGTAATAAAACAAGCAACCACTCCCTTTCACACACCCCATCCCACCACCAAAAAAAAAAAAAAAAAGAGGGGAAAAAAAAGAGGGGAAGCAAAACTCAGAGAAAAGCTGGGCTAGGTCCTTGTAGTAGTTGGGAACTGGCTAAATATGTTTCTGATACTGAGGATTTTCAGTGTGAATATGTTTAGATTCATTGTTTTGACTTAGAGTATGTGATCTTGATTTTGCACCATCTAAGCACAAACCATGTGTTTAGATAGTTTCAAAGAACTGTGAGTTCTTTGAAAGTAAAAATTCACTGCTTTAACTCGGAATTTGTCTTATTTTTCATAATTGGCTCTAGTCTTAATCCTGAAATTTTTGTGATTTATAATTACTTTTTATGTTAAAATATGGTACCCAAAGAACCTGGGGGGGTTTGCTCCTTTTTGTTTGGCTAAGTAATCTCAGTTTTTGAAGAAAGAGGCAAGAATGTGTTGGTGGGAGGTTCTTCCTGTAGTTTAAAAAGTAGTCTGAAAAGTTTGGAGTAACTTTTTATGGGTGACATAAAATCTCAACACTGTTAAGAGGACACAATTCTTTTGCTTCTTATAGCTCAGTGCTTTCTGAATTTGTCAGTTCCAATTTTGTTACCTGCCTGAAGTAAGCTTTAAAGACTCTACCCTCGTCTGTGATAAGTTTTCCTCTATTAAAGTGCTTATACCCAAAACTCATGGTAGCTACCATTTTGCAATGGACTTTAATAGCCTGTAGCACCATCTCTGGTGAAGAAATTCTCCAGTCTCCAATTTTAAGGTCTCAAAGAAAGGCGCTTAGGAATTTTTAAGAGAAGTCTGAAACAGCCTGCCATGAAATTAAAGGAGTAATTGGGTTTCCTAGTTTGTGGTGCACTTCATGACACTCTGGAAACTCCTAAATCATCTCAGCTCCATGGTTTAAAACCATCCTCTCTGCCTTTCCGTCACACAATGCTGAAGAGTGTTTGTATGCTCCTGTGATAGCAGCCAGGTAAGCCTTCAATGGGAGTGCAGAGGAACCAAGTGTTCCACTGTACCTTTCTTAATGAGGAAAACTAATACAGATGTTTTTCAGCTTCTTACTGCTCACAGTCAAATGCACCCAAAGAAAGAGGAAGCAGGAAAATCTGTGAATTCAATGGCTGTGGGAAGTCTGGGGGTTTTTTGTTTTGTGTTTTGATGTTCTTGTTTCTTTGTTTTGTTTTGTAATCATTGTTACTTTGTGTTTACATGGAGGGTATTTTCTGTTCCAGCACTAGCCACTTGGACTGCATGGGTCTAGAAACCATCTTGGTGAAGAAAATGTTTACCTTGCTAACTGCAAAATAAATAAGATTTCTTTTGGGTTTCAGAATGCATGTTGTATTTTGTAATTAATAGATGCTTGTTAAGATAATCTGCAAGGCTGTGCAGTCCTATCCATATTCATACTTTGAGATACAATAAGCAATTCTCTCTTCAAACAAATAAAACAAAAGAAACTGTGTTACCCCAACAGTCCTGTATTAGTCTTTTTGTAGATTTAAAGCCCTTGTACTTCTAACACTTGTAATTGTGCTTGAATAAATGTCCTACTTTCAAGTAGTAATGGAAAGATGGTCTGTATTTATTCTGGCACTGCAAAACTGACTGACTGCTGACCAGTTTGTTCTGTTCAGCTCAGGTAACTGTTGATCACAAGAACTCTATTTAATATAGTCGTATATTTAAATAGATGACACCCAGTTAAATATTTATAGTTGTATTCTGACTGAGTTAATTTGCAGAGGCACTGAATAACCATGCTGAAACTTCAGAAAGAGATGTGTTCCACGTAGGTTATAGAGAAAGCTTGAGACTCACATGAATTTCTGATTATACATTCCTCAGAGTCAGATAGCATTATTGATTAATGCTTTTAACAGCACTACATTGTTTGTAGTCCCATTTCGTTATGCTTGCATAAAGTAATCTTCACCCATCTTAGAGAATTTATGATACTAGAGTAAAACATACCAAACAGAAGTACTGGTGTTAGGAAAGATGTTTTCCAGTACCTTGGGTACGCTGCCGGCCTGATCTTTTTCCTTCCTCATTTTTATCCCTTCTTCCCCTGCCTCTGAAAGTAAAAACAACAAATATTGATCAAATGAATGCATTAATCTGAAACTCCTATCAGTTGTGTGTCTTTAAATGAAATCTGATCAGTTTTCAAGATACCGAAAACACAAAGCTGTTTTTATGCGTTGATATTCATCCTTTCTCCCACAAATGTATTTCTGGTTAGAGTAGTATAAACATATGTTTAAAGTTTGGATTTTCACTAGTTTTGTTTAAAAATGTAAACATGCAGGTGATAGCAGGACTTGCATTTTTCTGATGGAGAAGAAGAACAGAAATATCCAGTTACCTTTGTGCACAATTTAGGGAAAAAAATTTTCAAAGGCGCTGACCACTGAATAGCCGAAGCAAATATGAAAATTTGACTTTGGATTTTGAGGAGGGGGTTCCACTGTTTCTGGAACTGCTTAAACATAGCCAGGTAAAGAGGTTTCCAGTTCCTTTTACCTGGAGATGCTTGTTTTCAGCCTTCTGCCTGGTGTTGACTGCACTTGCAGTTGTGTCAATGGTTTATGAAGCTTTTCTGTAAGCTGAATTAGTAAGAATTTGATTTGGACTAAAATGCAGTCAAACTTTCCTGGGAGTGATGGAAGGAGGACAGCTTGTTTTCCATAGGTCCAGATCATTTCACAGGATGTGTTAAATTATTTTAAACACCTGAAATGTATAATTATCTTTAAAGATTACTGCAAGTGTTCATTCTTTTTTAGTAAGTTCCTGAGGTTCCTGATGTTCTGGTTTAAAAACCCGATGTGTAACAGCAGAAAGAGCATTCATATAAAAACATAAACATGCTAAATAGTTATATTTTGGGGGAGGGATAGACATATTTTTATGTTTTCTTTAATTCATGCTCTATTTTTCTCTCACTTTTATTAGAGTATTTAATATCTTGTTCTATCTCTGTGCCTGCTGGACTTAAGGTTTCTTTCAGACTTCCCTGGATCACAGTGAATAAAGAAGAAACCATGGCAAAAGAAAGGTGGGAACCACCCCTACTTTCCCAAAGGTGAAAAAGTTCAGGCAGCTCCCTCAGGTATTCCATAATTAGGGGAATCTTACACATAGTTGGTGAAAAATAGGTGTAACTGAGCTGCCCACTGGAGCAGGTAGTCAGCCTGCTGAATAGTCTCATTCATTGACCTTACTACCTGCTGTGGTTTGGACAATTGGTAGAGAGTTGTTTTTAAACTTTCATGTTTAAAAACAGGTGCCAAAGATGGCGGGAGGGGGGGGGAGAATCCAGGCTTTTACAGCCAGAACAAATAAAAGTTGTCTGAGTTCACTTTAAAAATATGGGATTTGTTTGGTTTTTTAAGTCTGGCATTTAAAATATTGCTGTTTCCTTTTCATTTACTTAAATTGAAACTTAGGAAAGTTCTGTACTCTCTCCCTTATGCAAAATAAGCTTGAGTGCATGCAGCCTAATTGTTCCTGATGGTTATTAATAGGACTGGTTTTAGTTTCAGTTAGCTGAGATTGGATTTTTACAAGCATTATATTGTCATAAAGGAGAGTCATAATTACCTGCTTGTAATAAAGTGTTAATGAAGTGGCTGCTTTTATTATTACAGAAAATGCATCAGGGCTGCAAAGCTTTATAGGTGACACTTACTGTATTACCTGACTCAAATCCAAGAACTTCAATGTCTCCTGCATTTCATAGGAGAAAAATCACATGAATGGGAAGGATGATTTTTTTAAAGTACTTTAACCAGTAGGCTCTCACATTCAAAGATTTGAGGATTGAAAGATAGTTATATAAAAGTGGTTCATATGTGGAACAGGTGAATACTTCCCAAAGTCCTGATACAAAAAATTATCCAGATACCAGGGAAAGATAGGGACTCCTAAACTCATGACAGACAAGCTGACCAAACTGCCAGCTTGTTTCCAATGGTGATACTTTCTGACCCTGCTGTTACCGTGGTAAATGGTGGAAAAATAAAAGTGAAAATTGAACTCCTGCTGGAGGTGATGTTAGATGATTTCTGCACCCATTGATGGTGAGATGTAAGCAAGGATCTCCACGGACTTTATGGATGAAAGCCTGATGTATTTCTGCTGCATACAGAAGTAAAAGTGGGTAACTTTGCAAGCAGAAATTAAGTGCTTTGAGATTTTGAGTGTGTTACTCTTGGATTTAGATGTGCAGGTTCCACTGAAGCCATTAAACCTTTCCGGACATTCACGGTAAATTGACTATACCTTTGACTTTGCAATTTTCACAGCTTAAGAATATAGCTGTGGAAAGGCAATGGCTGCTTGGATTATATGTGGTTAAAGTGCTGTAATGTGAATGTGTTTAAGCCTTAAAGGATTTACTAAAGATCAGAGAAGTTGAGAGGTAGGGAACTGAATCCACAAATGCCAGGTCCCCATCTGATTCACTAACAAATGAGACATTTTCTTCTGTGTGGTCTGTAACCAACAGCCAGTTTCTGTTTCTGAAATAATTTCTCTGGCAGTAGCTTAGCTAGGGATGTAGATAAAGGTAAGGTTTCTGGGACTCTTTTGTGAAACAGCTCGTGGTCCATAAACAAGGAGGAGGTTGTTCTGCTGTCAGCAGCTGCTGCCAATGACATATGCTACAGCAGAAGACTGATAGCAGATGTCAAGGAAGATTTTCTGACATGCTGGTATTGCTACAGGTCTGGAGCGGAAGAAGTCTTCCACCAATCTTAACAACCAGGATAAAGAGTTAGGACCTTGAAATGTGGTTGAGAAAGAGTCATATAGGATAGGAAATGGGATATGGAGGGAAGGAGTCATTTATCTGTGTCACATAGTCCAGATTGTAATGTGGAGTCTGAATTTTATGGTGATCTCATGCAACATCTTTCTTGAGGAATTCCTGTAGAACCTGTTGGTTTCTTTAGTAACAAAAGATAAAAGAAAAAGAGGGAGGACACTGCAACTCCTGGTGCTCAGCTTGTCTGTTTTCTGATCAAACTTTCATGAACTGGGGAAGACCTCTGAGCAGTTCACCATACTAGGTGAATGTAAGCCTATGTAATACACAAATTCAAGAGAAACATAAATGGTGTTTGGGTACAGCTGAGTTGGAAATTAAACCACCTTAAACGTAGGTGCCTTAACCTGGGCCTGAACCCAACCTTTCTGGCTGTATGCAGGCTGTTGGACCTTAGTGCTGAAAAGGTGAAGCAGTTTTACTCTACTTAGCAGTCTGGCTGCAACCTGTTTTGAGCTGCTGCAAAACCAGAGGGAAAGGCAGGGTAAATGCCTTGTGGGTAGCTTGCACTGTGCTCCAGGCTGTTGTGGGAATGAGCAATCTCCATCTACGACTAGTTTGAGATTGTGTGCTGTGCGTTTGCATCATGGGTGTACTCATTTTGTTGTATATTAGACTGTTGTGACTAAAGTTTGAAACTCACTGTAATTTGAGTATGAAACTGCTATAGTTTCATTTAATTTTATTCTCACTACTGATTGGATTTAGTAGGTCTTTACAGCGCTTGAAAGTCAACTTTAGAAAACCTTTGGCAAAGGAAGTCTGTTGTCCAAATTGCATCAGTTCTATGTTTTTGATTAGAGCTTTAAAATGGTGGGGTTTTAAATGTATTTTGCCTGGCTGGGGAATATATCTAATCATTGCAGCTATAGCATTGAAATATAAGGGAGTGAGAGTTGATAAAGATCTGTAGTGAACATCTACTCCAAGTATCTTGGGGTTCTTTACAGATTCACATTGGACAGAAATGAAGAGGAGTGTAACTTGAATAAGCGGCTGTCTTCCCTAGCACATATTCCAGATTATTTAAATGGTGCAAAGATTTGGCCACCCACAAGCTGTAGATTCCAGTTTGAGAGCTAATATAACTACTGTCTGCAGAGGAAAAAAAAAAAATCATTGTGATTAGGAGGGCTTTTTAACCTGTAGAAAATAAGGGAGGATGTATGTAAACCCTGAAGGTTCTGAGACAGCTTGCCATGTTACTCTAAATTGTTTTTCAACCAAAAAAAGTGTGGAATCTGGGAAGCTAGGGCTAAAATGAATGCTGTTACTTGATATGGTATCTACGTTTTGCTTGATACATTTTATTCATGCTAGTTTCATCACATCATTTATCATTAAATCTGGTAGAGTCAATTCAATATTGCCTTATTGCCATTGCATGGCTTATCCAATTAGTATCTGGTTATCCAATTCTGTACTAGAAACAAGGCAAAATTCTGACTTTATAGTTGCAATCTCATTCTGCATGCTAGCTTTTTTTAAGGTACTTCACATTTTTTGGATAAGTGAGAAGGACTTCAATATTAGATTTAGATGCAGTAGAATCAAAAAGGATCCTTATATACAGCAGATCCATCTGCAAATTCAGTAGAAGTTACAGGAATGAGGTTTGGAATTTGGTTTTTGGATTGAAACCCTTTCATTTACCAGCTTGAAACATTTTTATATAAAGCTGAGCATCTTTAAACATTCTCCTTTTTTCAGGATCTAAACATAACACTGTTTGTCCATTGAAATATTAGGTCACCAAGAACGCATGTTAGGTCATTCAGAGAGAGCTTATTGTTTCAGAAAATAAACCTCCTGTGTCTATAGACCTATGGTGCAATGTATTTGCTTACATATGTATTAGTAAGTAAAAGTAAAATTAACATTACTAGCATATTTTCTTCCTGGTTCCTTTTTATACCTGTCTAAATCCAGATCTTTTCTGGTATGTCCTGTGTACATAAATTGTATTGAGCTTCAGAGTTGGATTCCACCTTGGGCTGTGCTGATGACCGCAGGATGTTTATGTGAACTATGCTAAGTTTCTGGCAGACTTCTCCCTCTGAGGCCTTCGTGCAGTGCTCTATCCCTGAGACACTCATGTCATTTAGAACAGGTTTTTTTGTTTGTTTGTGCATCAGTAGTTTGCAGGTACTCTAAGGGAAAATATATTTAGGCTAGTCATGTAGGGAATGTCAACACTGCTGGGAAACTGAGAGCTGGCAGGCTGGCAGGAGCATGAGCAGAATTTCTTTAATATGTGAAATAATCTCTGGACAGCCTTTAAAAACTATTTAATAATAGTAGAGCATAGTTTTAATACCTTTTCCAGTTTCTAGGGATCAAAAATGCCAAATAAAGATAAGACAAACTTTTACATTGACAAAGGAAGGTCTATTTTACAAACTTAATAGGGGTAATGGACATGGTTTTGTCATGTACTTTCTAAAACTGCTGTGGACTATTTGAACTTCCACTGCGTCATCTTTTAGAAGCAGAGAGAGACCTCACTGTAAAGATTCATATTCTCTAAGAAAACAATCTGTAGTTTCCAGAAAATTTGGGCTGTTCGTTCAAAGCCCTGGGAGAAGCCTCTCTCCTGAGTTCTTAACGTGCTGTCCTTGGAGTCCTTCATTCATAGAATCATAGAATCATAGAATCATTAAGGTTGGAAAAGACCTCTAAGATCATCAAGTCCAACTGTTAACCCAACGCCACCATGCCCACTAAACCATATCCCTAAGCGCCTCATCTACACATCTTTTAAATCCCTCCAGGGATGGTGACTCCACCACTTCCCTGGGCAGCCTGTTCCACGGCCTGACCACTCTTTCAGTAAAGAAATTTTTCCTAATGTCCAGTCTAAACCTCCCTTGGCGCACCTTGAGGCCATTTCCTCTCGTCCTATCACTAGTTACTTGGGAGAAGAGACCAACCCCCACCTCGCTACAACCTCCTTTCAGGTAGTTGTAGAGCGCGATGAGGTCTCCCCTCAGCCTCCTCTTCTCCAGGCTAAACAACCCCAGTTCCCTCAGCCGCTCCTCATAAGACTTGTTCTCTAGACCCTTCACCAGCTAGATTTCCTGAAGGTATGACACCTCAGATGCATAGATGCACGTGCTTTTTTATGTCTAATAGTTGTGGGCAGTTATTTTGAATACTTACATGCATACAACTGCAAAAAAAGTGATAGTTAACAAGACTACATTTTGTGTTTGTGTTATTTTATGGCCTACATCTAAAATGTCTACTGAAACGAAACATTTTTTGTCCTCAGTTATACTTATGTTCAGGAAAGGACTGTAGGGCTGTCCAAGTCTCAACAAACAACTTATCACTAAGGACGGCTGGCATCTAGTTACATCTAAGATGACTGCAGTGGCCTGTGAAGTAAAATACTCCTTTTTTTGGCAGTGGGGTCTACAATGGTTTATGCAAACATGGATCAGGCCTCTGATGTTTTTTAAAGGATATGTGTGGCCCAAATCTGTATTTAACAGAAAATGAATTTATAAATGGAGTCTTAAGAACCTAGTTCTAAGTGCCTGCAATCAAGCTTATGGCCCATCAAAACGTTACCAGCTCCCTGTACCCCTGCAGCGCCGCACTTTACTTCTGCATTTATGCCATGTGCCGCGTGCCTGGAAGGCACATAAGAAGCATCTCAAGTTTCTGTTCTTGTGCTTGGAGGACAAAGCAGACGTGGTTATATTCTGCTACTGCCTCTTCCAAAAGAAACAGTCTGTTTCTTTCGGAGAGTGGTCCATTAAGTAGCTAAGTAGGTGTGAGGTCTCAGGGGCTGAACGTATAGATAGGCTCTTTGGAGCATTTAGCTGCCAAACTCTAATAAGGCTATATTGTGCAAATGCAATCTGAAATTTGTAATAATTGTATAGAATTTCATGGCAGTGGCAGATTGGATATTTTGTGCATGACACCAATATGTGACAAATTCCAAACCTATGGAAAGAATGACGGACTTGAAGCTGCTTTGCAAGATGGATGTACAGAACTAGGGTAGAGACTTTTTTCCTAATATTTTTATTAAAAAATGGACAAACAGTTTTAAACAAATCCTCCTGAAAAAGAAAAAGCCTCAAGTATAAGAAATTGGAGTTGGAATGGTGAAAATTTGGCAATGTTTTAATTGTCTGAAAACCTAATCTTGAGGAAACCTCATACTTCCCACTAGAGATGAAGCAAACCGTGTTATAACATCAGGTAATTATTTTAATGGTTAAGCTCTTTTCTCTTATGCTTTTACAATTCAGGGCACCAGTTTTTTGTTTTGAGGAAAACTACTTTCACAGTCTTTACTTTTTATTATTATTACTATTAAAGACATTATATTTAATATTATTATTAAAAGCTGTTTAATCTACAAAAACTGGTGTTGAAAGTGCTGTGTATTAAGGCTAAATTACTATGAATTAAAATGAAATCTTCACAAGAAAAAAAAATCAAGAATACAAATGTTTTCATATGTGTCCTTTATAGTTCTGTAATTTAAAGCATGATCACTTGTTATCTCTGCATTCTCTCTCCTTACTGATATTTGCCTTCCTCTGAGAACCTCTTGCCAAACAGTTCCTAAGAGTAAGAAACTAGTGCTTTGGAAAACTTTAAATTCATAAGTACACCAGCTTCAGGCTTGCCATCTCTTCCCAATGGGATTTCTTCTCTTCTTCATCCCAATCATTTATGAAGTTTGCATCTGGAGAACCTTTTAAAGATGAGTATTGCAATGTTCCTGGCTCTTTTTGAAGAACAGTGTTTTTTACTTTTGAAGTGTAAAAAACAACAGCAAAGTTGGTAAGAACTGGTTTTTTGAATTCTGTTTTCCCAAGGTCTGGCATTTGCTTTCTTTAGTCTAGTACAGAATGTTTTCTCTGAATTTTAGTTATTGTCCTTCAATATGAGGACTTAGAAATGTTTTCTATATTCTCTGTGTTTTGGAGCTGATTGGACTATTGATCTTGTTTCCTCCTATATATATGTATATCAGAATAATCTGTAGAGGATTATAAATATGGTTAGGAATATCAATACGTATTTTGGGGTGCATCCCTTTGGGATGGGTGGGATTGTAGGATACTTTTGGAAACTGGTTGGTCATTACAGCATGCAAGTACAGAGAGGGAATTGGAATTTTAAAGCTCTGCACATATGCATGGGTGATCACTTTTTGGCTTCACCTCTCAAAGTAATCAGTATATAACTATTAGATAGCCTTTTTTCTGTGTTTTTTTGGGGGTTTGTTTTGTTTTGTTTTTTCCCCTGCCCTTTGTTTCCTTGTGGATATTGTGGTTAGGCAGGTATTAAGGGTTTTCATGATTATACAGATCTCCAGCTTTTGTTAGTGCCCTCATGCCAGGAATCTTGGATGCCAATGGCATATATATACATATTTTTTTGTTTATATATACATATAAAAAAGCACTGCTGTTTCAATGGCAGTAGCTAAAATGGTAAATAAAAGTACAGTTAATTGTATATCAGTGTGTTCGGTTCATACTCTCATCTTTTAGTTTACTTAGACACAGCCCACAGGTCCAATGCTGTCCAAAGAGCTTTGGCCTTGCTGCCTGCTGTACTGTACACCGCAAAGTCATGGTGCTCATGTGCAGTAAACACAACATTTCCAGGAAGTTTTGTTTCATAGGAAAGCTGAAGTGTAGATCCTCTCCCAGAGGCTTCGGTGTTACTGTGTGCTGTGGTCGTCTGAGAAGCCTGACTTGTCAGACAGGATCTGTAATTCAGAAAATTAGGGATATGTTGTACCTCCCCTTCCAGTCAGGAAGGAGCCAGTGTCCGGGGACCAGAGAACAGCAGAATAGGAGTTGCTCCAGGGCAGGAGTCGTGGCTGCTCAGCAATAAATGGTAGAAGCGGCTCTAATTCGGTCAGGTTATGAGAAGGTAAGAAAAGAGGACATGCTGACAGAAATTTTAGCCCCATACTCATAAAAATAAACTCACTGTGTAGGCCTTAATTTCTGTAAGCTTTGAAGTTCTTAATTCTGAAAACAAAGTATGGATTAGTTTCTACTGGAAATTATAACACTAAAAGGGATTTGAGTAGGTGTGGCTATTGCAAAGAGTGCTGTCTCAGGTCAGTAAAGCTGATCTCTTTAAAAACTGCTTATTAGGTATCACACATTTTGACTTAAGTTTTGTAGGTGCTTGAAGTAGTCACAGAATTGCCTCCATTTAGGCAGAGAGACATTGAAGCCCATGCCCCAGGTAGCCTCAATGCTAAGTAGTGGAGGCAGTTTCATGCTTTGAATACCACTTTTATAGAGGCAACTAGTTGCTGTCCTCAGATGAGGCTGGAGATAAGATTTCAGATGCATGCCTTTCTCCAGGTGGCTGACTGAGGCATTCTGACACTCAATATATGGACATATATATCCATCCTTAAGTGTCTCGCTCTTCTTTGTCCATTGTTTAGTGGACTTTGGTACTGAATGCTCTGTAATGCCTGCATCTCTCTTTGCATCTGGCCCTTAGTGCCCACTGAGGATGAATGGCATCTGCTCCCTGTAGGCAGAACCACCCAAAAGGACTAAATCATGGCAGGTGCTGTCCACATTTTAGTCAAACTTTCCTAAAATGCAGTTGTAAGTACCTTCATTGATGGAGGAGGACGAGATAATACAGCTGACCAGATCTGTATTATAGTTTGTATTTAGAACAGTTAGGCAGTGGAAGATGGGCGGGGGTTAATTTTATTTCTTTGGACTTAAGTGTTATGTTCTTTCCCTGTCTGACCCTTCCCTCATCATCTGCTTATGGCAACTGTTTGAGACAGGATAGAAGAATAGGCAGATGTTTTGATTTGACCCATTTTGGTCGCTTCTAAATTCTTAAAGCGTGTGTCATTCTGCAGGATGTTTGCTTAATTCCCATGCTATGGATCGGACCAGATTGGAGGCAACTATTCTATTCTGTTTCTGCTGAAGCTGGATCACTGATGAAAACCATGAAAGATGCAGGGAGCCAGAAAATGTTTGCATAACATCTTGTTTGTACTGCAAACTTTAGTCTTGCTGCAAAGTGTAAGACCTTATTTTAGAAGTGTTCTGTTATGCAAAGTAATTTAAATGGCATTTAACAAGTGTGCTGTCATATCTGTGATCCACGCTGATTTTTCACCTGTTGGTTTCGGGAGCATAGAGGGACACATTGCAGCAGCAGAAGATTCTGATATGGAATCACAGGATTCAATAGAATCATACAACCATAGAACAGCCCAGCTTGGAAGGGACCTTGAAAGATCGTCTGGTCCAACCTTTTGTGGGAAAGGGAGCCTAGATGAGATTATCTAGCACCCTGTCCAGTTGTGTTTTGAAAACCTCCGGTGATGGTGACACTACCATGTCCCTGGGGAGGTTGTTCCAGTGAATGATTGTTCTCACTGTAAAAAATTTCTTTCTTATGTTGATATGAATATACTTTACAGCAGCAAAGGATTTTGTGGATTTGTTTCGCTTTGTAGTTGTATTTTTTTTAGTTGCATAATTAATATTAAAATAATACATTTTAAGAATACTCCCCTTTTCCCTTTCCTCTACACTACAGCTGATTTTTTTCTCAGCCTGTCAGTTATTGAAAGTTGCTTTCCAACGTTTGCAAAAGACAAAATGGCAAACCATAAGGAAACAACAAAGGAAACCTGTTTTCAGGCTATCCTCTTTCCAACAGGCATCAGAATGTGTTTTCACTCCCTTTAGAGCTGCAGGATTTCTTCTCCTGAAGACTCTCTGGGCTGGTGGAAGTGGGTGTAAATGGAGAAGACAGCTTTTAACTAGAAATGTGAACACTGCACATTTCATACATAAAATGTGCAAGCAATAAGTTTTAGAAACGAAAGCTTATCTCTTGTCTTTCAGTGATTCTTTCTATGCATTTCTTTCCATCTTTCATACCTTTTAGCTTTGCTGTCTGCTTCTCCATGTATTTGACGCTTCCTTGTACTATTTACTGTGTTCTATCTATGCCTTTCAGCATGGCATGAGTGGAAGAATTTGTTGCTGCTCCTTATATCAGATCTTGCATTATCAAGCAGAGGTTTCTTGGAGCCAAGCAGCATGAGTAGGGTGAGAGTCCTCTTTTGAAAAATGAGGCCCAGACAGCGAAGTAGATACGTTTTTGAAATTGGTTAGAATAGAGGCTTTAGATAGCAAGAAACTGCTGCATTGTACACTATATTCTTGCTGCAAATTGTCTGACCATACTGACATAGAATTACTGCTTTTAAGTAGAATAATTTAACTAGCATATAGGTTAGGTCATATTTTACATCTCCAAAAACACTATATCCAAAACTCAGTATATAGCATTAGACCACGAAAGATGCTGATCTGTCCATTGACTCACTTTAAAATGTGTTCCTATAAAAATGCAACCTGAGACAAAAGCCAGCAATCCTGAAAACTTCAGAAGGAATCATCATTTACTAGAGGTGAAAGCTTTGAATTTTCTAATTTTATTATTATAATTTTTGTCATGCTGTCTGAGAGCAGAATTTTCAGTCTGTCTCATCTTAAATAGTATCTTTCCCATTCAGCAGAACTGAAGATCATCTGAGTTTGAGTGCTAGCCTGGATGTACTGGATAAAAATTCAGTTTTTAAATTTCTCACTCATTTTGCTTGTACACACACAAAAAAGAAAAACCTGCTTCTTGGCTCTTAGCTCTGAGAAGTTGCAGAGTGACTCAGGCTTGTGATGAAATGTTTCTGCTGTGATGACAGCCCAAGAATGCCATCTGCTCGATCAGGTCAGCTTTGGAATTCAGGGCACTTTCCTTTTGTTTATGTCCATGATCTTGACAGGAGCTTCTTCCAGCAGGAAACAAATACAGATATTTTTATGATATGCCACTCATTTCAGATTTCTTCTTGCAGTTGCTCAGTCACTTGTTTTCTTCAGTTTTATTTGAACTTGGTGAGACCGAAGAGCCTTCTTGCTATCTGAGAAATCACTACCAGGTTTCCCAATAATTCTCTGGAGTCTTGACATGTATCTCCAGCTTATTCTCCCTTGAGCAAAACATAATTTTAAATATTTTCAGTGGCTAAAGCTAGACTGGGTCATTAAAATAATTCATTCCGACTGTCATAACACAAGCCAAAGAAGCTTGCCCAGTAGCTTCCGTTTCTGCCCAAAGCATATCTTTAAGGACATAACATCCTAGCCTTTATTTATCTGTGGGTTACTCTGGTTGCTTCACACACTGCTCCTGATTCTCAGGAGGAGACTTCCTGCTTCACACCACATAGGGGAGCTCCCTTTAGATGATTTGTTATCACATCTTTCGAATGTTTGGGAGGAGTTTTCTGTTTGTTTTTGTGGTTTTTGGTTTGTTTGGGTTTTTTTACTTTTAAATGTGAATTCTGCATTAGAGTATTGTGCAATACCATTTTAGTGTGCAAGGAGAACTGAATTTTGTAAAACTATATGGCCTTGTTTTGATTTGGGAGAATCTAAGCATCAGGAACTACCATATATGGCTACTTCAGACACACAATCTGTCCTATATCTCCAAAGGAACTTGATTTTTCTTAGTCTAGTATTTTGAGAACACTTTTCTCTCTCTCAAATACTGCTTTAAAAATTAGTTCAATGGTTCCATTTTTGTATCTTTTTCTTTTGATCAGATTTTTACCCTGTCTTCTTCCTGCTTGTTTGGATATGATATATATTCTATCTTTTGGATACAGCACATGTGTTCCTATTAATAGATACATGTGTATATATCTGCAAATACTGTATATAAGTATGCAAATTAGATAATAGACTTGTACAAATAAACTTTACAAATATGCTTTTTTATAAAACACATTTTGTGTATATGGAGATGAAAAGTTATCTAACATCACCTAGTTTTCAGTATTTGTTTCCAACACCATTTTCAGGCCATATATAAAAATCATAAATCAAGCTTTTACTGCAAAATATTCATCAGTTTTGGGAAAGTGATGTAAAAAATGAATCCAGACAAAATTATGAAATCACATAGGAATTATATAACCATTTATTTCTAATCTGTGAATTCAACTGACTTAAAAATCCAACTTTTATACCAATTGACATCCAAGAGAGATTTATCAGTGCTAGGTAAGCTATAGCAAAACTTTGTAAAAATTCTGTTTAATATGTTTATCTGCAAATTCAAAAGAAAGAGGAACATTTTTTCCTTATCAAAGGAGGAACATTCCTTGAACTATTCTTGAGACTTTACCCTTAGGTGCGTCAAAATCTTTGCTTTTTCAAGTATCTTCTTTTTTCTTTTCTCTTTTCCAAAACAGTTTTATACAATGTAATCATCTTTTGAGAATTATTAATTAATGTTTTTATGTGTACAGCTCAGTTAACTTATTCATTATGCTTCAGAACAGGGCTGTTCCCAAAAGTGAAATTATGAGTAGTTTCAAAATTACTTCAGGCTCTATACACTAAAACTCATCTCCTTTGCAAATGATGAGGAGCAGAGTGACAGACTGGACTGTTCACAGAGCAAATATCTAGACTGGTCCCCTGCATCTATAAGTAGAGTCTATTGGATCCTGACTTTGTCCATGTTGACAAAAGTTCTGCCCTTGTCAAAGGTTTTCTATTACGATAGTCTGCTAAATGAGTCTGAAGTGTATCTTTCAAGCTAGAAAATGAGTTTAAACAGGAAAGGCTAAGGTAGAAATAAAGCTGTGGCAACAAATACAAGTCAACAAAGGAATGCTGTCAAGCCTGGCAGGCCCAAAGCCTACATGACCCACGTGAAGCATTTCACAGTGTTTCTGTTGACAGATGTGGGACTGAACTTGCATCTGGCAAGTTCTACTGAGAGACACCAAAACAGCTCCTTTTTTTTTGGCCAGAAGAGTGGATATAAAACCCTTTCTGTGACTTGCCAAATGCACACAAATAAATTTGGGACACCGGTTTCTATTTGAGACTGTGGTAGCAGGTTGTACTTTTCCTCTGACTGTCATTATTAACTCTTCACAAGTGCTACATCACATCTTCCATTGCTAATGTCTAGTTGACCCTGTTAGATTTGTTGTACTTCCATTTGAGTTATTGGGAGGTTGCCTCTTCTCTGGCAGCTGCAGCTTTACAGGAGGATGCTCCTCAACATATTTCATGCCTCTGGCCAGCTACACAAAGCAAATTCTGCTTTTTGATATTTGGGCCTCTGAGCACATTGGACATGTCTATACAGCTGGCACCAGACTTTAGCACTTCTACAGAAGCCAGCTGGATGTGAAGCAGGCCTCGACTGGAAGCTACGTGATCATCCTAGAGTAGTGCAGCACCTGAGCACTGATATATGTATTAGTGAGGGGACATCCGTGCTAAATGCAGCTGCTTCCAGGCCACCACTGCTTTGTATGCAGCAGCCCAGGGTGTAAGCAGAGTCTGGTTGCACTTGCCTGTGTAGATACCTCTGCTGTGTCCAACAGATTGTGTAGAACTGCCAGTTCTGGTCACCTAAAAATAAATTATCAAATTACAGTAGAAAGAAATAGTTGTACCGTTACAGAATATGAGAAGAGTAGAAAAAGAATGCTGCTGGAAAGGGAGAACAACTTTTTCTTTTACACCAAACTATTTCCATCAAAATGCCAGAGCATACAAAACTGGGAATTGGCAGGAGCCTCCTCCACGCAGCAGTTCTCTGTTGGACACTTAGGGGAAAGCGGCTTTGGAGCTGCATGAGTGGGGAGGCTGGAAATCCTATTTTTGAACAGAAGAACAACTTCATTCTGAACTGCAAAATATGGTAGTTGGTATGTGGCAAATGATAAGGTTTGTAACAAATACACATAACTGATTACGGAGTATGCTATGAAGCAGTGGATCCAGAGACAACAGCTTTGGTGTCTGTTACGCTGCGTTCCTAGAACTTCACTTGGTGATTGAGTGATTTTAAAGAAAGTAAAAGATAAATACTTCCACACCCATTGGAAAAGCAGATATTTTCCTTTTAGCAGAGAACATCTGTTGTAGTTAAACTTATATATGAAATACATTTTTCTGAGAAATCAGAGTTACTGCAGTTTTTACAAACAGTAAAGACTGAAAAGAGGCCAAGAGTCCTTATGAATTAAAGGTCCCCTTCTATATAGAAAATAAATGCTTCCTTTGTATCAACAGAAATTTTACCATAACATCTGTGACTCACATAGATTAAAAAAAAAAAAACAAAAACACAAAAAAAACCCCAAACAAAACAAACAAAAAAACCAACAACAACAAAAGAAAACAAAAGAAAACAAAACACAACCCCACAGCCTCATCCCCAAGAACAACTCTGGAGCTGTTGTCTTTCCTCATTTTAAATAGATGTAGTTTGTGTTAGAATTCTGGAAATGTAGGTGTATTAAAAGCCCTGCTTTACACACTTGACAATGTGAACAGCTAAATATTTGTGTAAGTGACATTAGGTAGCATTAGTCTTTGTCTCTTAAAAAGGCTAGTCCAGATAATAGTATAAGAACCACCTTCTTTAGCTCAAAAGTTGACTCATGCTTTTAGTTACTGATTCAGCTGAACAAGTTCTGCTTACAGCACATGAACAGCCCCATATAATCACATAAACTGCTCATGTGATTCAGAGAACAATTATTTTTTTGGTTAGTATGATGGTGCTTTTTTTCCCCTCCGTAAAGAAGGTCAAGAGTCACAGAAGACAGTTTAATTTATCTTTTAAAAATACGTTTGATGCTCTATTGGTAGAAGCAATATTTTGGGGCTGATTTATGGCAGGAGGAGCCTCCAAACATGGGTTAGGAGAAGTAGTATCTACTATTACATCAGGCAGCGCTATAATAAGAGACAAATTTTGAGACTCAAAAGTGAATTTGATGAGAATTTTAAAAAAAAAAAAAAAAATCCAAGCTAATCAATCCTGAAGGCTTTTTTACTTTTTCTAGCTGTTGCAGTTAGATAAATAGGTATAGTTATACATCAAAAAATGTGGAGGAACAGGAAACACTATAAATATGCCTTGTTTGAGGACCAGGTACAGCTTTGATACTTGCAACGTTGCTTACAACTGGGTGTTTTATACTAGCGTGACTTAATTCAGTGGCGTATGGATTTGCCCAGAGTAGGTATTGATTAAAAAAAAAAAAAAAAAAAAGGAAGTGTCCAAATTATTTAGTGCTGCTACAACGTAATACCTAGTTTAATCTATGAATTTCCAGTTCATCTATACATAATTTTCATCCTGTCATGGATTAGTTAAAGCTTCCAAAATAGCCTAAGGGAAATGTAGAACATTGATTTACAGTGCTACTAATACAATGTTAGGAATGAGCTGTTACGCCTTGAAAGAGCAGCGGAAGTAGTTATATGCAAGATGTGATTGTTTTTATGTGAATGGAGATAAAAGTGACATGGTTGATGAAGTGAGCTGTTGGAAAATGTCATTATATTCCTCAGTAACTAAATTCCCTCTGTCCCCCACAAATGGAAAGAGATCTTAATAATGTTTTAAAATCTGAGTTTCTTTTTAGAAAGCACTATTCATTCAAAAAATCTTTTATTGGGAAAACTCTGTAATATATTTTTCCCTGAAATGCTTTTTCTTCTAAATATTATTGTGAAAGGCTGGGAAGTTTGTGGCTCAGTTTTGTTACTTCATATGGTCTTCATTTTCTCTTACTAAAAGCAAATTAAATTGTGTGTGTGTGTGTATGTATATTTATAATGAGAGAGAGAAAGGAGAGCACCCTTCAACCTGGAAAAGGTGACAGAAGACTAAGAAGTATTTTCCCATCACTAATTTAGCCATTCCAACTTAGTTATATATGGTCAACTAGTAAATTTCTCTTTCCAAACTGGCCTTTGCTCGTAAAACACAACATGTTTACTTTGGCTGCAGAAGCTTTAAGCAGACGTGGTTCGAGAGGCGGACAGTGCCAAGCTAGTTGAAAGGTCTATTAAAATGTCTTAAAGTGGGCAAGGAGGAACAGTGCTACTTATTTGTTTGAACTCAAAGTATTAAAATATGGAACTGCTTTCTGTGGTAGTAGAGAGAACGTATTTTTTCCTAGCTGAGAATGTAAGATACCATTGGCAGATGGCTGTTGATTATTTGTAGACTTAAAAGAAATCATTCTTGAACTTATCCTCTTCTATAGACCTATTTTGTTTATTTAGCAGTTTGTGAAAGAAAAAGAGTAAAATTCATATTAGCACTGAGGATGGAGAAAATATTTAAATTATTAACAGTGGTTTGAGTTTAGCCTGGGAGGATACTGGTTTTTCTGAAGCTGGAATGCAGTTGTTGTTCTTTTGTTGCCTGAGGACTGAAGTCCACAAATTACGGCAGGTCAACTGGTCTGTGAATAGCTTTTAATTTGTAATGCGTAATGCATAAATTGGTATTTTTTTCATTGCATTTTGAGTTTCAACTTAGATTTTAAAAAATTATGTGATGAAATACAGAAATAAATTATTTCCACAAAACACCTTATAAAAAAGAACTAGGCATACGTCTGTGTCTAAAACTGAGTAACACAGTTTGGCCCTTCTATTTCTCCTTCCTTTGCACATCTTTGTCACTGTTCCGTACCTTCCACCTTTTGTTAGTCTTTTTTTCTTTTGGTTTTTCTAATTTTGTTGAGATTGTAATTTTTTATTGTCAGCAACATATTTTATTATAGCCTTTTTTTAAAATCTACATTTATTTTTCTCATTTCCTGTATGTAATAATATTTCTATATGGTATCACATAATTACATATGTAATTATTGCATTGTCTGTTCATGTATGCGTAAGGATAAAGTGGAAACAAGCCACGTCTCTTGTAATCCATTTGGCTACATAGTACTAAATGAAAATAGCACCTCGTTGGAATTGTTTGTTGAGCACTTTTATGTCATTGTTATAAATATGAGAAGTCTGCTGTTATCTTCCATTGGTTTTAATTGTCAAAAGTTTATGTATAATGGACAAGAGACATTATATTTTGATGAAAGCGGAAGGATTAATCCTTCTCCAGAACTGGAAAGGCAATATGGTTGTGAGAGGTAATAACCAATATGAAATTTTGCTTTAAGCTGGTTCATGATAACAATAAAATTCCTCTGCATGACTTTTTGGACAACCTTATGTCCAATTCCTTATTTCACTAGGACAGAGGAATGCACAAAGGTATGTGGTGGACTGAGAACTCCATGGTTGAAAAGAATTTTTTGCTTATCACAGCACACCCCAGCCATCCTATCAAAGCAGCTTCAGCACCCTCCAGTAGCATTCACATATTCATATTCAACATACAAATTATTCTTTATGTTCCTTTGCATTATGCTTTCTCATTATAGTAAGAGAAATGAACAGAGAAGACCTGTTCATACACAGGTCACCACAGGTGACAAACACCTCAGGGTTTATCTTCGTGCCTCCAGACTAGAAATCTCTCTTAAAGGAGAAAGTGTTTGTAAAGAACAAAAAGAATACATACCCGAGTGCTAAATTCTTACATTTCTGTTTAAAACTAAAGGTGTCTCTGAGCAATCTCCACAGATACAACGTTATGGTTACCTTTAATAACTCAGCCTACAATTTGATATGTGTTTTACTTCAAGAGTTTAAGTGTTCAGTCTAGCACAGAAAATGTCATCTGCATGGGACAGGAGACACTGTATTTAGAAAATTTACCCCTTGACTATTGGAGTACCAGGTTCTTGCCCTTCTATTTCCCAGTAGTACCTATTTTTATGAGTAATATTAGTTGGATTTAGATGTAAGGGTGGCAAAAGGCAGATCTCAGCTTACATTGTAGTAGTGTAATTTGTTTCACAAAAAAAAATTTCTTTAATAATAAAAAAACAGAAGCCAAAGGAAGTAATGTCTTCAGCATTTGTGGCATTTGCAAGTTGCTTTCCATATTTTAAAAGTGTTCAAGCTCTTTTTCTTTGTAATCATAGAATCATAGAATCAT
>NW_009230931.1:0-1222 GCF_000690835.1 Fulmarus glacialis
GCACCGTGAGGGGACACGGCCTCCTCGGCCATGGCCTCGAGTTGGGCTGAGACTGACGCAGAGCAGGCCGCAGGGGGTGGCTGGGCCGGGTACGGCCTAGCTGGGTGAGGGGGATCTTTCTCCTCAGGTTATCCCCCGGCTCTCCCTCAAAGTACCGCATCTCGCAAGCATGACTACATCTGTGATTTTGGCCGTGGGGTGAGCAGTGCGTAGACAAGGACAAACCCGGTTTGGGTGGACTGGGGTCCCTGAGCAGAAGTGGCAGCAACTGGGGCCAGAGAGGCTGTCCTGCCTCTGAGCACCTCCTCCCTCACCCCATCTGTCACCCCGTAAGGCCTGTCTGCTCAGGGCTCTCTAGCCTCCTCTTCCTGGTGCCCAGGAGTCGCACACGACACATTTGCTGAGGGAGCAGCCATTCCCCTTCACCACCAGGACAGGGCTTTGGGCTGGATGGAAGTGTCTGATAAGCCACATTCTGCCCATAGATCACCAGTGGAACAGGATTGATTTATTTATTTAAACATTGGCTTTCTCCCAACATTGACAGCAGAGAGAATTTCTCAACCAAATTACAGGCTCTTTGATGAAACTGAAGCCTGCTGATTTTAAAATAAATGCTATATCACATGTATCTTGGCACCTGTTGGGTATTAAATCATCAGCAGAGATGTATAGAGAATGGGAAATATTTCATCACATCTATCGAGTACTTCTTGTTATGCATTACCTTCCCTGTATCCTTTAAGAATATCATTACCAGTGTGCTTTCTATTCTAAGTGTATCTCAAAACCCACATTATCTAAAATTATTCTCAAAACAGAGTGCAAAGTGGTGATACAGGTATAGCTACAAAAGAGTAAATCTCACATGAGCACTTCAAAAACCTTGTACCAAAAGACTGACCCTGCAAACACAAGTGTTTCCTTTTTATATTGAGTGATGTCCGAAGACAAAAATCCCCTTTTCTCCCTACTACATCACCATGCTTTGGGAATATTGGTAATTGAAGGATTCTCTCTTCAAAGCGCTTTGCATATCAAAGGAACAGAGCAGCTTGGCACTGTGACAAACATTTTATGGGAAACCTGTAGACAAAAAAAGTCGGCAACTGCAAGAGAAAGCTGTGTGTTGTCTTCCTGAATGTCTCTGATGAGATTTCAGATTAATCAGCCAAGGAAATCAGGTCTGCTTACTATTATCATTATTATTATTATTATTATT
>NW_009230932.1:0-531 GCF_000690835.1 Fulmarus glacialis
GGGGGTGAGCAAGTGGCTGTGTGGTGTTTGTTTGGCTGCCTGCCGGGTTAAACTAGAACAAGTGCTTTAACATGTTCTAGTTACTGTTGGGTCCACTCCTCGCACAGGCTCAGGCTAAATTAACAATAAAACAGAGCTGATTTACACAACCCACATATACATGGTATATTTACAAAGACGATGAGGTCAGGTTTAGAGAAAAAGAAAACCATCTTCGATAACTGACAGATCGTCTTTCTTAGATTGGCTTGCTATCACACTACCATGCATGATTGAAGCATGACTGGATACTGATTAAGTAAAGTAACCATGAGATGCTTCACCTCCCAACTTGGTATCCAGTTCTTGTGTAAGTCCTACAATGTGAGTTTGCCGTCATAGAAGACAATGGAATTTTTGCGGCATCAGGAATCTCCCCACCCGAACCTTCTGGTCTGTCTGTTCCATTCAGACAGAAACCCTATCAGCAAGGGAGGTCTTCTAAGATACCATAACAGGATGTTTGGAATAGAATAGACTATTTCAGTTGGA
>NW_009230933.1:0-7123 GCF_000690835.1 Fulmarus glacialis
TCCTCTCCTCTCCTCTCTTCTTTTCTTTTGTCTTCTTTTTTTAATATATTGCATGAAATATTATTTAAGAGCAAAGACATAAAATTACAGGGACCAAAGATCTTTGTATTATCTCTTCACCCAGTAGAATAGGGCTACAGACTCTGAGGCTTATGCCAAAAGGTACATGGAAGATGGTAACAGAAAGGATCTCAAGCCCTCAGGGTGTATCTGTCCAAATGAAGAGCAATTGCTTCAGGTGTCTGACCTTCTGAGAAGACTAAATGGTAACCTTTGGTCAAAACCACCCTGCAGAAATGCTAAGCCTTGAAGTCAGATGGTCTCTTATGGGAGACAGAAATCTATTACCTAATCAATGATAGAAAAAAGCCTAAATCACATAATAGCTAATTTCAAGAAAACTAATCTACTGGCATACACACACTCAATTTTTCCCTGTTTTAAATAATTTTTCTGTCATCTCAAGGTCAGCAGGGTGGCTAATGCTTCTGAACCTGGCTATGTGTTTCTAAAACTCTAAGAATAGCATACTCAGGGGCCTACTGTGATTTTATGTATTACAGAATATTTTTGTGAGAATTCTGAATTATGTAGACCAGAAGTAATCTTGCAAGAATCTGTTCTTTTTTAGTTTAGAAGAATGTTACTAGAAAATAAAATGTAGCATCGTTGCAGCATCTTGTATTTCACAACTTTTCAGTTTAATTGATAAATCATACTTCAGAGGAGACAGAAAACATAGATAAGAACAAATCTGTCAGCAAACGGGATTTGCTTCTGAGGAGAAACAAATCTTTTTTTCTTGATGGATATGGTTTTTACTTTCTTTCCTCTGCTTGCTAGTTATCATCTTCTGTCTGGGGACCATGTCATGTGGTGATAAAGAAGACCCACCAAGTGGAAGCGTTAGAGACTATTTGCCTTTGATCATCTTTGGCACACAGCTTCCCAGTCAGCCCTCTATTTGGTGCCAGATCTCATTTGAACAAAAAGTCCTTCAGTCAATCTCAAGGTATCAGAGAGGGCCAGGAAATGATGGGTAGCAGAGAGGATACTTTAAGTGTAACATCACCTATACACTTTTTGTCCTTTCTTCTTGAAAGATATAGTAAAAGCCAGTGAATTTTTTTGAGGAAACACTGTGGAGTTGAAATGAAAAGGGGTAGTAAATGTCTCTGGACACAGAAGATGTGAGTGAAATATTAACCTTGACTGTGTACCTCTGGTAAGTTATGATGGAGACACTAGGGATGGAGAATTAAAGAGCTGGTGAAAGAACATACTTTATTTAACTGAATGCAGGGCCCATAGGACCTAGCAGAAGATTGAATTAAGTGCTTGGAAACTTATGTGTGCAGGGAAGCAGCAGTGTAATATCCTGACCAGTGGAAAAAGGCTAGCAACAAAACAAAAATCTTCTAACTCTCTAGAGTAGAGAAGAGAATGAAGTATACTATAAACCATTATATGATATAATGAGAGAACATAAAAGAATCTAGTTCCAGCAAAAGAGGAAGAAATTATCAGCATGACCAAAACCTAAGGGTTAATGTAGAAATGAAAGAGGAGATAGAAGTCATACCAATGGAAGGAAGAACATAGAAGTGGAAAAACATTTAAAAGTCATGTGTGCCAAAAGCAGATCTATGTGATCAGGGAAGTGGGTTTACATAACAGAAGCAATTGCTGTCTGAGTACAGATCATGTATGTCCTTGTATGCCCTTATCTTATATGTCAGCATTGTGAATGTATATACCAGCAGGTATTCATATTTAATCTAAAATCAGTCTTCCACAGATGAAGCCATGGATAAAAAGAAACTTCTAAAAAGTGTAGGTTTCTGAAAATCTTTGCAGAAGTATTTTTTTTCTTTAAGACTTATTTTCAAGCCACAAAAATCAGGTATCGTTGTATGTGTTGAATAGATTGAAACATACAAATCTGGTAAGATGGTAGATTCTAGCGAGAAGAGGAACTTTCATTTCTTGAACTTTCTTAAAGGATGCCTCTTCAGGGAAGACATATTATCTGACTGGCCTTGTGTGATTTCTGATTCTAGAAGCCAATAATAAAGTTGCTACAGAGTGGAGTTAGAAGCATCAGCGACCAAATGCTATGATCTTGAAAGAAGTTTAGGCAAAAGATAGCTGTCATAGTAACTCTCCTGCTTTTCCTGTGAAACTTCTCCCATGAATTGCAAATTAACCTGGGCGTTCTTCCTGGTATACTTATATCCACAGAGATTCAGAAGCTACAGAAAACTTTAAGGACATGTTTAAAGTTTTACAAAATTATTATCTTTATTAATATGAAACCCTTTTTCATATAATTCTGGGTATGGGAGTTAGAGTGCAGACCCCGTGTTCAGCATGTGTATTGAAAGATAGAGTTAGAGAAAAGACAGTATTAAGATAACACGGTTTATTAAATGCTGCTGTCTTCTTTTCCCTTCTGCCTGCATACAAAGCCTTCTGGATTCTGTTCCATGTCCTCTGAAATTCTTTCCCAAGATATGCTTCTTTGGAATAAACTACATAACCAGTTATATTTGTTTATGAAAATTAGTTCAGGAATGAAAATACACATAGAAATGCAAACCCACAAAGATATTTTTATGCAACCAGTGTCCTTCCTACCCTGTCCTCTTATACTTGCCACGGATTTTCACATTGTTTATATTAGTTTTTCCTTTTTCAAAATCAAAGTGTAAGACAAGAACTTTGACTAGTATAGTTCAGCATGATTCTGACTTTTGATGTAGTGGAACTGTGTAAGTTCACAGCCATCTTATGATTTATTTTTTGCTGGTTTGTGCATTGTCACAGACAATATGATTTGAGCAGTTCAAACTGTCTTAGACAGAAACACTGTCATATTTACTCTGATGATAATGATGACATGGATACCTAAGTAATTGGGTTGAATGCAGGTTGCAGCTTTTATTTGCAAAAATGGACATGCATTGCATAGCACCTAGGATTATGCTGGTTTTTGTGTTTATCACTCCCAGTCTGTAAATATACCTTTAAAGATTTTCTCAGCCTAATTAAAAGGTATGAAAAGTAAAGAAAATTGTTTCCCCACTGGCTTCCAGGGTTTTTATCCTCATTTTCAGTTCAAATTTTACCAGCCTGTCCAGGATATTTTTCTCATGAAGATAGTCATATACCTTAGCTTAGAATACAGCAGCCTGCATGTAGATATACTCACCTTTTGTCTTGCTCCCTCAGTACTTCAAAAATGGTCAAAGAAGGATATAGGTGCTTTACTTTGGTTTGGGCCAGGGCCATGCAGATGGAAAATATGTTAGAATACAGGAGGAAGATCTGACACCTTTTACAACTGTTTAGGCAGGAGAGGGAGTGTCAAAAGCTTCAACTGGAGACTAAATAGCAGGACTAACAGGTCTGCTATAAGACTTCTTTATCTTTGCTCAAGGAAAAGTGCATGATACAGCTTGGCGGAGCTCTCTGAGAGCTTAAAAATACTGTATGAAAGGCCTAGATACCATTTGATAATTAAAAGACTAACACTGACAAATGGGATAGAAATAAAAGAGGGGCTTAAGGAGAGTTAATTAGTGAGAGGGTGGTCAATCTATTTGAGAGCAACTCAGTTTCTCTGTTTTTGTTTGTTTGGGGTTTTTTTCTCTTTTTTGGGGTGTTTCTTCTTTCTTCAGAGAAGGCATTAAAAACGAGTGACTTGCCACCCTTCCAGTGATCTGCACTTTTATAATGTGTTATACCTTGTCAGTTGATTCAGCGCAGTCTATAATCAAGAATTATAGTAATTATCAGTGATCATAAGACTGTGAAAATGAAATTCAATAGTAGGTTTGCCATTATCTTTACTACCAGTTCTGCCCCCAGATTTTAGTCTTATAACATTCTAGCTTTAACACCAATAGTTTGGGGGGGTTTGTAGATAAGGTCAAGCCTATGAACATTTGAGTGGTCTATTTCTGTGCTTCAGTGCAGTTGCATATGTCCAGAGGAATGGAGTTTGGGATAGCTTTTAAAGATAATCAGTGGTCAAGAGCACAAGTAAGTTTAGGTACTGCAACTGGTATACACTTTTTAGATTTTTTTTTTTTTAATCTTCTTAGAAGAAGAACTTAAAAACAATCAAGAAGCTAGCAAAACTTTCTTTGATTCTGGAGCTTGAAAGAGCTTGAAAGAGCTACAGTCCCCTTTATTCTGCTTTAGTATCCTTTTGAGTAGCTTTAAGCCCTTTGGCCACAAAATCTTTTTTTATATGTTAGTACTCATATTGTGGGCTGAAAAACAGAGTGAAAACTTTGCCTTGCTTTCAGGATGCAAGATTGTCTTGTATTTATGCACTCACCCTTGTATTCATGTAGAGCTTGATCAACTGTAGAATCTGAATGCAGCAGAAACAATGTTTGCTCCATGGGATTTTGGATACATTATTATGGCATGGCGTAACTTTTAGGCACGTAGGGTCTGAAAATGCAGAGCATCTGTTCCGCTCAGGACTGAATTGTCACATGCAGTATGGAACTATTTTTTTTGTGAGAGGCTTAGTTACATGTAGAGAGTTAACATTTCTCACTTCTTTTATGTGGGCTTCTGGGTTTTACAGTGCCATATGTGAGATCACTGTTACTGATATCATTAAAGAATTGGTACAGTGGTGGCAGTCACAGTCCGTACTACCAGCATCCTATCACTCCGCATACTGTTAAAGAAATCTAAGACCTGGCCCTAGTCTTTGCAATTAAAACATAGCATTGGTCTTGTTTCATGTCGTATTTTTCAGTATTTTTGAAGAACTTAAGATAAATTAGTATTATTTCTTTCTCCACACACATTAGGAAAAACCATCTGGTAGGTACTAAGCATGTAAAGGCAAAAAAAAAATCTTATGCAACACCGTATGCATACATATATGTGTAACGTCTTCAAAATGAAACAAGAGAACAAAATTACTTCAGCTAGTCTCCTATCTTATCTGTATATCATCTGAAATAGTTGCTGACCTATGCAAATATATCTTGTGAAATGTCACAGTATTTACATAACTATATGGAATTCACCTTTGTTAGAAAATACATTCTTGGCAGCGTGTATTTTGAATTATGTCAATTTATAGGACTTCCTGCGGATGTTGAAGAGAAAGAGAGAGAGAGGATCCAGCTGTTTCTGTCATTCTTTTGCACTACCTGCTCCATTACTGTGTAAAGAAATTCTTCCTGGTGACATCAAAGTAATTGGATCTTACCTTGCCAGGAAGACCAGATTCTTCATGAATTTTTACAGAGTATGAGAGAAACTTCACCAGGATAGAATAACTGAAAAAGTAAATTGTCACTGACATTAAAGATGAATTGCAAGGCAGAAGGATATACCCAGAACCTTGACTGGTTTTTGTGCTAGTCTTTGATCTAACAGAAATACAGATATATACTGTTTCTTTGAATTTAAAATCTTCTGTCTACCCATCATATCATTTATTGTTACCAAAATGTTACTTTTTTTCTGTAACATTATGAATTTGTAAGATTTCTTATAAAATTGAACCCATTTGTTGGAAACTGGATTCAGTACATTTTGACCTGCTGTTCACATTTTTTATGACTAAACAGCCTAAAACCATGAGTCTTATTGATTGGATCTATTTACACTGCTGTCTTTTTGCTCTTAACATTATGTTCTTGAGGGGAAGAGGTCAGATTAAATTACTGACAACTTCAGCTTTGTGGTACTGCTCATTCACTGAGAATCTATACAGCTACTACCCCAGCCTTTCTGCTGGAAATCCAGCAGGATCTTTAAAAACAAGGTATAGTTTTTGCTCTTAACTTACTTACATGAATAATTTAACAAGTTCTGAGTATGATGTATTTCTTACTTATTGACCTGTTTGGGAACTTTTACTTTAGTCAGTTAAGGGGCTTAATTTAAAAAAAAAAAAAAACCGTTGAATTATCTTAAGCTTTATGGAATTAATTTTAACCATTTAGAAACAGGAATACTGTTATTATATAACAAAACTTAATCATGCAAAATTTGGTAAAATTGTTTTTCTGATTGGACTTGCCTGTGAAATTTGTTGGTATAGAAAGTTTTTTTTCCATCATCTGATTCATTAGAAATGTCTGACTCCTGTCCAGAATGTTGTAGCTGGAGGAAAAAAAAAAAAAGTCAATATTCTATTTGGTCAGCTCCAAGCATCCAGCACCATTTGTGTGTACTTACTGACCATAGCAATATTTTAGTACACTATGGGAAGTGAAAGGGGAGTGGGAGTAAGGTTGGAATTCTTCCAGGGGGGAAGGTTATAGCAAAACTTTTATAAACATTAGATCCCAAGAAAGATCTTGCACAAGTATGGGACTGAGGAAACAAAATACTTTCAAGATAATATAGGATGTTTGTGTCATGAATTAGAAGCAGTCTCCTAACTAGTGAAATGGAAGAAATTACATCTAGTTTGCTTCAGCTACTGCTGTATGCAGAAAAACTAAAAAATATAGCTGTCTGGAAAACTTGAATTCTGTTTTGAGAAACATTTTTAGACTTTGAAGGGTGGTCTCTTTGATCAACTCATGGAAACATTGGACTTGATCTCTGAGGCCTGAGACATTCAGAGTAATCCATCCTTTTGGTGCAACTTTCACTTCCATAAAATAATAAGGGTAAAAATGGATATAAGCATGGCAGTTAGGTCAGTCAACAATTTTTGCTAAAGCATATCTTTTAAAAAGCAGCAGACAGTTCTATTTATAGCATAAATTTCTATTATTCCTACGATGCTGAATTAGACATTTTTTATTAATACAAGTCTTAAGGAGATACAAACTTTGTCTCATATAATGAAACCCCAAAATAGAACACATTCTTGGTATCATGCTGGTAAATAGGTAGAAAAAAATCCCACTGGGAAAAATAAGTTGCACTCATGTAAGGTCACTATAAAAGAAATTCTGCTCAAATTTACTGTACATGTTTCCCCATGGTTTTACACACTTTCACAGATAGTAAAAAGGAAACAAGCTTCAGTTTTCAATAAACCTCTGAAAGTCTTCTATTCTATTTGTTGTAACCTTTCGTGTTGTAACTGTTCCTCCGTTTCTTATAACTTAGCCACATAATCAAGAAT
>NW_009230933.1:7139-16060 GCF_000690835.1 Fulmarus glacialis
AAGAGAGCTTGCATTTGTATGAAAAAAGGAAAAAATCAATCAAATAGTAAAAATGTTTAAAAGAATAAAATCCATCTAGTCATTTAAATGTTTTTTGTTCTCTTTAAAATACCAGGTTTTCTGTTCCATTCCTTATTTTAAAATTGAATTAAAAAGAATAGGGTATTACATGTTTTTTGCATGAAAGTGGGAGAAAGAACCAAACAGTATGTGAAGTCATTTGAAGCTTAAAGGGAGTAAGTCCCCTGTCAAAACAAGACAAAACAAAACAAAATATGCTAATGTTAGCCTAATGGTTTAAATAGTTTAAAATAGGTTTCCATGAATTTTACATACCAGTAGAAACAAATTCTCAGGTAAAAGAAGATCCCACAATAAGTGGCAGAAAAACACTTAAACAAATATTGATTTAAAAGTGTCTTTAACTTCTGAACAGAATTTTGTCTCACTAGAAAAAATGTAGTAGAAAGAAATGTACATTTAATAATATTACATTAATGCTGATACAGGATTTGGTACAATACTTACCTTTCTCCAAGTCATACCAGAAAAGTTATACTTCTCAGATAAGCAGACAGGCTAACCTTTCCAAAAAGAAAATCTAGTGATTTTGACAAGATGACTGATTTTCTTCCCAGAAATAAATTGAAACAATGAAAAGAAAATATCCGGGGGAAACTGTTATCATGGAGTTGTGAGTAAAAAGTATATTTCTAAGTTTACAAGATTATGTAATGCTTTTAACACTTCTGTTATGGAAATATTCAGGATATGTCTGCTTCATGCAGTGCAGAATTTTCTGAAGTTCTTGGCCACCAAATACTGAAGTAGCTGGTTTTTGCCCGTTATTCAAACTGGAAATGTGGCTCTGTTAATTCAGCTTCCAGCCCAAGCTAATAGGCTCTGACTTTATTTAGGTCTTGTTTATCTGGTAGCAGGCCCAGAAAGCAGTGTTCTGACTTTCACCTATATACAAGACCAAGCATTTGTGGCTGTGGGGAGGCAGATTTTTCTTGATAGCTTGTGCATTTCTGTGCTGCTCCATTGCACTATGCCTCTGTATCCCCACTGAAACCAATTAGGAATCCTGTTTTGTGAAGCACCGGACAACCATGTCAAAATACGTGGAGATGAGTAGACATGGCAGATAAAGGGAGAAGATACTACTGTTCAGTTTAAAAATGCACACATTTTAAACTGAAAAAGATTAAGGGCCTCATGTAAATAAGGCTGGGACTCTGTATTATTGCTAGTCCTTAGCCCCTCTAGGAATGACCAGGACTGGGGGACAACCCTCATAACCTGTAAATGGTTCCCCAGGCTCCACCCTGGATCTGGAGTTTGGAAGTCTTTGGCATCAGGAGACAGTCGGTTCCGCATTTGCTTTTGTAAGTTAGTGCAGTATTTGCAGCAGAGGAGGCCACTCAGTCCAGGTTGCCTCCATACATCATTAGCTGCACCAGAGACAGTGCCACACTGAACCTAGTGGCACTTACTCACAGGGCTGAAAGTTATGTCTATCTTTGAAAAGCAAAAGTGCAAGAAGGAAAAGATTTTATTTTATAATATACATTCAATTTTATTAGTTTATATTTTTGAATCTGTTGAAGATTTTGTATGTTTAAAATCAGAGTGAAGATAAACTCTGTGGCTTTTTGAGGGATTTTCAGACCAGGGAAGGGACTTTTCTACAGGTAAATATTTTAGGTTTTGAGAAAAAGACTATTTTTTTTTTTTAGGCTTTTTCCCCATATCCACAGCATGCATTAATTTACAAATGTGCTTCTTTAGCACTACTTAAAAATCTTACTGTCTAAACAGGAAAGAATGGCAATGGAATTTTTTTCACAGAGAAATTGAGTGAAAAATATGAGTAATATGTTCACATAACCTGTCATCTGTAGTAATAGACTTGGGGGCAGTATACAGTAGCAACTCTAGGAATCACTATTAAAATTATACCCTGAAAAGCTTTAAAAAAGGAATAACTAGGTCCTGCTTTCATCACAGGTCATTTTTCACTAATAGACTAGAGCAGCACCTGCCATTTTGACTTCACTGGCATCTAAAATCTGTTTCTTTCAGCAAAGTTTTCAGTATACCTAAGCCATTCAGGTATCTTTAATCTCACATCACAGTGAAATGTCTAAACTTCAATCCATCTTTATAAAAAACTGTCTCTTGGTTTTCAGAGAGAGATCTAAGGTCAGGGTTGCTTTTGTATTAGTAGATCAATAATAAAGATAATCATACATACAATCATAGAGTGCCACTGACTTTTGTCATGTCTGACCTTGAAGTACTAGATTATTGCTCAATACCAGTCAGAAATATTTTATCCCTTCATGTTTGCTTCAGTAATTTTTAAAAATCTACAGCAGTATCTTCTTCAAATATAAATATAGGTTGGAAGCACAAAAGGTAAATAAAATTGACACAATTATATAAACTGTATCAGATCAAATCAGAGCAAAAGTCTCCTTATGGACCTTAATGGGTATCATTTACACTGTTAACTGAGCCCGTTACAGAAAAGTATAAATTACTTTTCTATTATTGTTTGACAAATTTTCCAAGACTTATCAGAACTAGTTTCCAACCCCAACAGAGGGTAATTGATTGAATTTTTTTTTTTTTTTTAAAGAAACAGCTTCTTTTTCTTAATACTGAAGAAAAAATTAAGATAATTTTAAGGACTCGGAAGTGAAAGAGCTCCATCATGTTGAAATATTAAAATGCTGTAAGCAAACTGCAGTCACAGGGAGTAAAAAACTTAATCATTGAAGAAGCATGGGGGTGACTTTTTAAATGATATGTATTTTATTCCTACATTAATGCCTTTCAACTCATATATGGAAATAGCTTCCCAAATATTAGGCTGGAGATCTGGTTGTATTATATATGCATGACAACTATTTGAAGAAGACAGAGAGGAAGACTGGCTCATCTAAATTTTTCAACAGCCACAGACACGGTATAAAGGTAGTTTGGCCACACCCCGTGAAAGGAACATCAAAGACAACAGTGATTACTATCCCAACCTTAAGGCAGTTTGTTATTAGCTTAATTTATTTTGTTCTTTTTAAAAGAAAGCAGAAAAAGGCACAAGACATGCCTTCCCGGGAATTTTGAGAAACACACTAGCAACAAAAATATTACTGAAACTGGATTCCTGCAAGTAGAACACTTTAAGGTTTGGCTTCTCATTAACTTATTTGTATTTACACAAAACTAAGATTTAACCATTGTAGTTTTGTTCACTTAATCCAAAAATTATGTGGATTCTCTAATTGAGGCAGGAAAACATCTCTAGATTGTAGCCTTGCATAAGTTTCATTGAGCAGCTTGTCCTGTTCTATTATCATAGAATAATAGAATCAAATCATAGAATCATCGAAACATAGAATCATAGAATCATAGAATGGTTTGGATTGGAAGGGACCTTTAAAGACCATCTAGTCCAACACCCCTGCCATGGCCAGGGACATCTTTAACTAGATCAGATTGCTCAGAGCCCTGTCCAACCTGACCTGGAATGTTCCCAAGGATGGGGCATCTACCACCTCTCTGGGCAACCTGTTCCGGTATTTATCCACCCTCATTGTAAAAAATTTCTTCCTTATATCTAGTCTGAATCTACCCTCTTTCAGTTTAAAACCATTACCCCTTGTCGTGTTGCAATAGGCCCTGCTAAAAAGTCCATTCCCATCTCTCTTATAAGCCCCCTTTAAGTACTGAAAGGCTGCAGTAAGGTCTCCCTGAAGCCTTCTCTTCTCCAGGATGAACAACCCCAACTCTCTCAGCCTTTCCTTATAGGAGAGGCGTTCCATCCCCCTGATCATTTTTGTGGCCCTCCTCTGGACCTGCTCCAACAGGTCTATGTCCTTCTTGTGCTGAGGACTCCAGAGCCGGACGCAGTACTCCAGGTGGGATCTCACCAGCGCAGAGTAGAGGGGCAGAATCACCTCCCTCGACCTGCTGGCCACGCTTCTTTTGATGCAGCCCAGGATACCGTTGGCCTTCTGGGTTGCGAGTGCACATTGCTGGCTCATGTCTAGCTTTTCATCCACCAGTACTCCCAAGTCCTTCTCGGCAGGGCTGTTCTCAATCCCTTCATCCCCCCAGCCTGTATTGATACTGGGGATTGCCCCAACCCAGGCTCAGGACCTTGCACTTGGCCTTGGTGAACGTCATGAGATTCACATGGGCCCACTTCTCAAGCTTGTCCAGGTCTCTCTGAATGGCATCCCATCCATCAGGCGTGTCAGCCACACCACTCAACCTGGTGTCATCAAATCCTATAATTATCAACAGACAAAAAACATTTTCCTTTTAAAAATTACAAGATACGGTGGTTAGAGCCAAGCTTTTGACCTTTATTCAGGATGTCTCCAAGAGAGCTCCAGCTGAACGAGATCAGAGGATAACAAAAAACAGGAATTAAAAAAAAAAAAAAAAAAGCTATAGGAAGTTGAAAAACTGATTTCTTAAAGAAGAAAATTTTCAATATATCTTGCAGGATAAATACACAAAATTAAGTCATTAACACATACACACACAAAAATCAAGATGCCTGGGAAACTTTAAAACAACATGAACCAGATGTCATGAGCACACTAATGAGGCAGGAAAGCTGGGGGGGAAATGTTGTTGTGGGCTAGGGGCATGATACTATAGCAGAACAGGAAAAACTTAGACCTTTTAAAAAAAAAACAAACAAAACAAAACAACAGCACTTAAATGATGCCTGACTTTTCCTAAATATAATTTATCACAAATAGACAGAAACAACCAAAGTCTTAACAAAATAACAAAACCTGAAAGTAAAAGTAAAAATTCAGAACATATTGAAATGGAAGTAAAAGACATTATAGGAAAAATATTTTTATGGCTGCGAGAATTTGGAAATTTTAAAGTCTCATCAAATATGTCCAGTTAATTTAAGTGCTAGTATCATTAAAAATAATAATAATTACAAAAATTAAAAACTCCCTCCTGTCTTTCAATCTTTGTAACTAGAAAACATTATTAATTTCAGTGAAGTACTATGCTTTGCACTTGCTTCTCAGTGACAACCCCTTTGTCAGCCCCCTCCTGAGAACGGAGAACCCCACTCACACAACACAGCCCCAGGTCCCAAATACTTAGTCTATGCCAGGCCAGAGTGGCCCTGGAAGACTTTAGAAAAAAATTGTTCATGGGGAACAGAACTGTAATTTCTCCTGGTGATAAATCTGTTTGTGATTTATCTAAAACTTAATTTTAAAATATTTGTAAGTTCATGGATGTGTGATTCTGTGATCTTTTTAGTAATGAGATTGATATTAAATATATGGTCTTAGTTTATCTGCATCATCTTATAATTTTTGCAGCATTTGATAGAAGTTATGCCAGACCTTTCTGTAAAATGACAAATTTACAAAAATGATATATCATGAGAAAATTCAAAATACTTACAAAGCCCAGTAAATCAAAGATGGATTTGAAAATCTTTGCTAAATGTTGAAATAGAGGTTTGGGATTTGGACACTCATTTCTCTTTAACTAACTAATTTCCACTGACTTTCTCCTGACTGTCCCTCAAAAAATGAGAGTATATGGAGTCCCCTAAGTGGCTCAGACATGCACAACTTTAAAAAGCAATGTATGAAGAAACAGTATCTAACCAGTAACAGACTTCCATTGTGGAACAAAAGGCTTGATGGGGTGGTGAATTAAGAAACAGTGACAGAAAAACACAGCAAATCCCGGTGAAGCATGTAAGAACTCACTTCTGTATTTTTCTGGAATTCTGAGTATTAAATTTCCTTTGAAGGTACAGAATTTGAGTGAAGAATTAAATCCACTGATGTGCTCTCTTAACAGCAGCTCTTACCATCTTCCTCTTTGCCTGGAATTGGAGTAAGAAATAGTATCTTCGAAGGCAAGATTTAAATTGTTTTTTTATGTTTTGTTAGTGTTTTTTTATAAGGTGAAAAAGTACAAAAAAATTAAAAAAAACATATGCAGAGGAAGGAAAAAGAAAAACAAAAGTCAGTTGGATAGATGTACAGAAAACAAAAAAAAGACTTTCACAAATGCTGTGGATTAACCCCAGCCAGCAGCTAAGCCCCACACAGCTGCTCGCTCACTCCCCCACAGTGGGATGAGGATGACAGTCAGAAGGGCAAAAGTGAGAAAACATGGGTTGAGATAAAGACAGTTTAATAGGTAAAGCAAAACCTGCGCACGCAAGCAAAGCAAAACAAGGAATTCATTCACTACTTCCCATCAGCAGGCAGGTGTTCAGCCATCTCCAGGAAAGCAGGGCTCCATCACGCGTAACAGTTACTTGGGAAGACAAATGCCATAGCTCCAGATGTCCCCCTCCTTCCTTCTTCTTCCCCCAGTTTTATTGCTGAGCATGACATCATATGGTCTGGGATATCCCTTTGGTTAGTTGGGGTCAGCTGTCCCGGCTATGCCCCTCCCAACTTCTTCTGCACCCCCAGCCTACTCACTAGTGGTGTGGGGTGAGATGCAAAAAAGTCCTTAACACTGTGTAAGCACTGTTCAGCAGTAACAGTCTCAGATTCCTAGCTGATTAAAACTATATCACATTTTTGTCTACTGTTTCTTTCAGAATTAGTATTTTACTGTTGCTCTCTACACTTTCACCCTTCCATGTCACCTTTTCATGCTCTGTTTTTATGAAATGTATTTATGTTTTCTGATATGTTGAAGTTTGACCCAGAAAACATGCGAGCAAATCCAAAACATCTTAACTGTTTTGTGAAACTTTCAGAATGTAAACCATTTGTTTGAGATTTTTTTATTTGTTTGACCATTACACCAACCTCTATCTTTGTAGGAAATTCATCTTTCAAGAGGCATCCCTTGTCTGTGAGTGTCTCTAAACAAGAAGCATCCCAAACTATGCATACAACTCCAGTTCATGAGAAATATAATATTTTCATTAGCTTGGCATACTCTTGACCTCCATCTCTAGGAGAAAAAAAAATCCATGTTTTGTCATCAACTCTTCCATTCTTAGCATGTTCTAACTTGAAGAATAATACATTAGTTTATCCATTTTCACTTCTTTTTTCCACCAAATCCTTTTTCATTTCCAGATCACCTCCTTTAAAGTTCTAGCATCAGTACTGGAATTACTATCAGAATCTCAACCACCACATTGATCCTTTGTAATACAGAATTCAAGCCATGTAAACCTGGTTATTCTTGAAGTCAGTGAGAATCTTAGCTTCCATTTCTTTATTCTGCTATTTGCAAATTATTATTCTGAAACTCACTCTGGGCATCTGATTTAACTCTGAGTCTCGATATTTGGGATCTAGAAAATCCCTAGAAGCACAACCTGGTAACAATTATATGTAACATTGAAGCAATACACAAAAGCCTTCTGGTGATCCCTTGTGACAGAATCCAAGGCTGAAGCCAGGTCTACACTTGTGAGCTGATTACTTCAGTAATCCCAAGAAAGCTATAAACACCATTTTATTTTTGCTCTACCATGTTACCAAGTATGTAACATACAGGTTGAACAGAGAGTGATAATCAAGTTATAAAATAACATTACAGGCAGTGTCGGGCATAACTTAGCTGATGGAGGGAGTACATTTGAACACCAAATGCATTTCAGTGTGGAGGAAAAGCCAATTTTTGTAATTTTTTACAAGAAAAAAGGTTTGTAAATTCAGTGTAAATCTGATATAAGTGAAATGAGAATGGATGTATTGGTAGCATTAGTATTTCTTAAAATAAATTAACACAATTCCTTTAAATTATTTACTTTTTAAATGGAAATTACTAGATATTATCACTTTAGCCTGAATGTAATTTCTTGCACTACAGTATGTATCATTTGCATAATAGGTCATTAAAGTAGAGGTTGTAAAACAGGTAAAAAGAGTTTAACCTGAGAGTCACATTGCAACTGTATTGGAAGTCCTCACTCAGAAACAAGATTTTTCTGGAAAAGACAGTTCTACTTAGCTTCTCCAACATGTTTCTATGAAGGTTGTTTGAGAGATTTTTCTAGCTCGCTCGAACAGCTTTTTGAACACAGGGTTGTGATGTACAAATCTCATATTCAGAATTTCTTAGGTCTATGCAGTCATATTATATGAATAATTTATACTATTGGTTAGATCTCACTAAAAAGAATGAAATTGCATCTTTGCTGGAAAAAAGTATGATTGTTTTAAATTGTGTATCTATTTATTGATAATGGTTTGACTTCGACTAGTTCAGGTAAAGATGAACACAGAGTATAGATAAAATGTAAGGCATGGAGGAGCTTGGGGTTTTTAAAATTCCATTCTTTCTACCACTGCTTATTGTATCCACCAGAAAGGCTGGTGTTCTAAAATGCAAACTCTTAATAACTGTTGTCTAAGCTCGGGTGGGGAAGACGACCGACCTGGCTGAAGAGGGAGCTGTTCCTGGGACTCAGGAAAAAAAGAAGAGTTTATCACTTGTGGAAGAAGGGGCAGGCAATTCAAGAAGAGTACAGGGATCTCAATAGATCATGCAGAGAGGAAATTAAAAAGGCAAAAGCCCAGCTAGAATACAATCTGGCCACTGTCATAAGGGACAACAAAAAATGTTTTTACAAGTATATTAATGACAAAAGGAGAGCCAAGGAGAATCTCCATCCTTTATTGGATGCGGGGGGGCAGGGGGGAACATTGCCACCAAGGATGAGGAAAAGGCTGAAGTACTTAATGCCTTCTTTGCCTCAGTCTTTAATAGTCAGAGCAGTTATCCTCAGGCCACTCAGCCCCCTGAGCTGGAAGACAGGGACAGAGAGCAGAATAAATCCCCAGTAACCCAAGAGGAAGCAGTTAACGACCTGCTACACCACCTGGACGCTCACAAGTCTATGGGGCCGGATGGGATCCACCCAAGAGTACTGAGGG
>NW_009230934.1:0-292 GCF_000690835.1 Fulmarus glacialis
CAGCACCCCGGGCAGGGCAGCTTCTCCCCGGGCTGCGGGAGGCCTTGCACCCCACGCAATCCCGTCCCGGCCACGGGCTGGGCCTGAGAGCAGCCGTCCCCCCCTCACTGCACCGCACGGGGGGAAGCAAACACCGCCAGCGACCCCTCATTCCAGCCCAGCTGCCCCTGCCCCCAGCATTCCTCAGCTCGGCTCCCCTCTGCAAAAGACGCTGCACAGCAAAGAGCTCATCCCAGGGCACCCTCGCCCGTCCCTGCCTGGGTGTCCCTGTCCCCGGCCCTGGCCAGTAAGG
>NW_009230934.1:381-2813 GCF_000690835.1 Fulmarus glacialis
GAGCTGAGCGTTGGCAGCTGGCGACTAAGGGACTGGAATGACAGAGGAGACAGATGCGATGGGCAGACTGGGGGGACAGGGTGGGGGAGAAGGGGACGTGGGGTGGGAAAAGGAAGGGGGTAGAGAGGGTGGGTCAGGATGCAGGTCCGTGGGAGCTAGGTGGGGAATTTGCCCCATGGCACTGCTGGCCACAGGTGTGTGACTCACTCCCCAGCTGACTGTCTGCCCCAGATAGGGAAATCAGGCTGCGAGAGCCAGCACCCCCCGGGAGCACCCCACTCAGCCAGCCAGGCTCCCTGAGCACACCACAATGAGGGGACTGGCCCCCGGCCCCGCTCAGTGCCCTCCCCTGGCCTTACCTGACTTGACGGAGCAGTGGATGTGCGCCTTGGACTCGTAGTAAACCCAGTCGAAGCCAGCCTCCACGGCCAGGCGAGCCAGCATGCCGTACTTGTTGCGGTCCCGGTCCGAGGTCGTGATGTCCACGGCTCGGCCCTCGTAATGCAGCGACTCCTCTGAGTGGTGCCCGTCCTCGTCCCAGCCCTCCGTCACCCGCAGCTTCACCCCTGGCCACTGGTTCATGACGGAGATGGCCAGAGAGTTCAAGCGGTCCTTGCAGCGCTGCAGGGCAGAGGGGCAGAGTCAGTAAAAGCTTTTTGGAGGCAGGGGTTAGCTGCCTGGTTGGCAGGTTGTATCCCAGCATGATTCCACGAAGCTTCTCTGGGTCCTCAGACCCTTTGGGGGCTGGTCCAACCAAGGAAGATCTGAGAACATGAGGCGCCTTGTCCATCCCGTGCCCTCCAGACTCCCTGCAGTGCTCGATAACCCCTTGTTCGACACAGCATCTCCCAAATGTGTGCACCCCAACAGGGTACCCATGTCCCCCTCCATCTCTCCCCCACTTCCTGCCTCGTTGAAGAGCTGTTGGGCAGCAGAGCCTTGGTCAGGGTGAAATACCCTCTCTGCTCCCAGGACACCTTCCCTGTGCTAGCACTGCCCCAGGGGCTTCCAGCTGACAGGAGGAGGATGCGGGAGCTGAGACCCTGCTGCCTCCTGGCTGGGAGGATCTCCCAGGGTCTCCAGCATTGCCTGTGGGCACAAATGAAACAACCTGCCCAGTCCTCAGCACAGCTCTGCTTGGTATCACTCCTCAAGTCCTGAGGCGTAAGGACACAGCGCTGGGCAGCCTCATAGCTTCATCCAGCCTCTGCTCACGTGGGAAATGCCAAACCCACCCAAGAGCAGAAGCGATGTGGGGTGAAGCCCCCTCCACCTCTCCTGCCACAAGGGCTGAAAAGCCAGGGTTGAGGAACAGCAGCAGATCCCAAAAGCCCCAGACCCGGTGGCCATAGAGGTCACACAAGCAAGGCAACTGCCCTGCCTCATCCCCGCCTGCTGCAGTCCTCCCCAGCAAGCAGAGGGAGGCCAACCCCAAATGCCTGCGCCGCAGCCCTCCCAGCCTCGTCCCATGCTGCCCGCTTCCCCCAGCCACAGTTGCATCTCAGGGAGGGACCAAGCCCCTGCGCGCTTGGCTTTTGCAAAAGTACAGCCCGCACTTCTGGTCCCTTCCCCTGCTGCAAAAGGGATGGAGGAGAGCTAGAAAAGGTGTAGGAAAAGCAATACGGGAGCTTCTACACAAAAGCAGGTGAATGAACTAGGAGTGTGCAGCCTGGAAAGGAGATGCTGGGGGGTCCCAGAGAGTGCTATAAAATCAGGGCGAAGGACAGAGCATTCATGGTCACGCATTAAACTAAATGACTGGGCAGCAGCCTAAAAACCAGCCAACGCAGGGGACATTTTCACGTGATGCCCAGCTCAGCGCTGGAACTCCCCACCACAGGATGTCGTGGGTCGTGAGACACAGTCACGGCAAGCATGAGCCAGGGCTATAAAACCCAATGCTACACTCCCAGGCTCAGAAATGCCCCAGCACTGCTTCCGCAGGAAGCTGCCCCCCAAAAACGTGGGCCCTCACCCTATCCCCAAGCACCTACTCCCGTCCAGGGGAGGTGGGCGCTGCTGCTCTTGGGGAAACCCCCTTGTGCTTGGCAGGGTCCGGGCCCCGGGAAGGGCAGTGCCAGGCAGGCCTTTGCCCTGCATGGGGTGCGGGAGCACCTCTGCCCTCGTCCCACGGCTCTCTGGGTGTGGGGAGATAAGCTAGGAAGATGGACAAACAGTTGCCAGGTGAGGGGAGGAGGAGGAGGGAGGGGAGCGACTTTTGTCCCCGTCCAACACCACCGTGGTGCCAACCATGGTGCCACTTGGCACACGCAGCTCCCAAGGTTCCCAGCCCCACGGGGACCCCAGAGAGAAGGGCAGCAAGGGGGTTTGGGGCTGGAGGCAGGCAAGGACCCCCCAATGCCCCCTGCATCCCCCAAGCCATCACTCCAGTCATCCCCTTGCTGCTCCCACCCCAGCACCCCACTCTGGGC
>NW_009230935.1:0-5117 GCF_000690835.1 Fulmarus glacialis
CGGCACGGCACGGCACGGCACGGCACGGCTGGCAGCTCTCACTCACCCGCTGATTGATGGTGATGGGTCTCCGAGTGAGGGGACATGGGTCTGCCCTTAAAAGCAGAGTCCTCCCACTGCACCCCAGACTGGGACTTTGGTGATGGAGATGGTGCCCATCGCAATGCGATCCCTCCCTGATGTGACAGCACCCCTGTAACACCTGCAACACACGCACCCAAACACACATAGGGGCATAGGCACAGGTGTGGCAGGAGAAAAGTGACCCAACAGCAGTGGATGTTGCAATAGTAATAAAAAGCAGATTTAAATAAAGGGTGGTAAAAGGTCTATTATCTTTGGTGTCCCAAATGTTTTGGTGGAAGAGGGCCTGCAAAAGTGATGCCGTATTCCATGGGGTTGTGAGGTTCCCAAGGCTCCTTAGCTGAGCCAGCCACTCTTTCTTCAGCTGGGAGAGATATAAGCCAATCCCAGCCCCTAGGGAAGGTGAACGTTGTGGCCTCGTGGCCCCAGTAAGATGGTGTTGCTGGTGGAAAGCCATTCTGGCAGGCAGGGCATAAAGCTGAGTCCCAGATCTTGATTTGCCAGGAGTGACAAGTGCCCTAGTGTGGTGGCACAGTTAGATTTGTGTAAACTTTCCTCAGGTTAAGCCCCATTTTTTCCTCAGGACTAAAATGGCTTCTCTAAGGCAAACTAAAACTAATGCCACATAATGACTGGATGGAAATGCCCTTATTTTATAAAGACTGATTTGCAAACATGTCCCATTGAGCATCATGGTCTGCAATGAAGAGACTTATTCAAGTCCCACAGAAGTAAGCAATTCACTGATTAAAATGTGCAAGATGGTACCTCGAGTACATGTGTATGGGAACAGACATTCCCTGTGCTCAAGTATTGTGTAAAATCAGTGGTAGGAAAGACTCTGATGTAAAAATGTATCCTCTTAAGGAGTGATCTTCTGAACCTTGTCTGTGTCTTTCCCCTTAACAATCAAACACAATCTGGTTGCAATTGTGCTGACAACTGCAAGACAAGAACATTGTGAGACTCTGCTGTTAGGGTTCATGGGATGGATAAAAAATCCCCTACAATACCTTGTATTTTTCACTATAGCAAAGTACTAGAAACCATCTTTTCCCCTTTCATACTACTTGAAAGTGCATCATGAAAAGAGGCCGTTTGAATTATTTTTACAGAGATAGAATTCAATAAAGCAATAAGAACAGGTTGTAGGGGAAAAAGGATGACTATTCATTTTTTCACTTCATCTCTTATCACTTTGGCTTTGATCGTTCACCTTTGGGACCAACACCTCAATCCCGAATCAGATAATACTCTTACTGTAGTCAGCAAGGCTAAAATCTTGTTCATCTTATGAAATCCCACTGAGTTCCAAGGAACTATTTACACCCGCAGAGTGAGCAGATTTAAGAGACACCAAAGTTGCAACCCTTGCAGATGTGAACTGCATCCTCCTCATCATCTGCCTTGGGGTGGGAGTGCCACTCACACTGGTGGTTGGCAGCAAAGGTAAAAAAAGCCCCACTCGGATAGAGCAACTCCGCTAACTCTATACCACACTTTTCCTGAACACCGGGAAGTTGAGAAAGAGTAATAGAACAACTTTATTAACAAATGCGTATGAAGGGTGAGTCATGATTATTGTTGTCTTGCAAAAGCAATAGTGCTTTGGAAAAAAAAAAAAGGACAAAAGAAATCAGTGAGTTAAATGAAATTATTAGTACATTGTAATTTGTCTCTGAAAAGCAAACAAAGACATTTGGTACAATGGAAAGAGAAACTGCTGGTTGTCTCTTCCTGGGCAAGAACTCTATTACATCTATCAATCTCCTTTTATCTCTAAATTATCTTGATTTTATTATTAACAATAACATTACAGCATATTCTATCCTACTCTACATCCAAGGATCTCAAGGCATTTTACAATTATTAATGAATGAGCAGGGCATGAAAAAACCCTGTTATTTTGTATTTAGTTACTGGCTTCTTCCTAGAGATCTTAATGCACACAGAGTTTCACAGTTTGGCAACAACGTCAGGGCAAATATTATTTATCTACTTTTTATATGGAAAAAATAAGTGCCATGAGATAACAATCAATGTGTACTTTGACTTGGAAACTGAGGCTATCTAGTATCAAACAAAGATCAGAATCCAAGTCTCATGATTGCTAGTCTGATTTCTTACCAGCAAATCCCCATCTCCCCTCTATCACTGCTAATCCTAAACTGTCTCCTTCCTCCTGGCCAGGAAGACCAGCATTTGCTGGCCCCATGCAGAAGGAGTATCCAAGTGTCCCACCCTGCTCTGTAACACCTCTCCTTTCCCAGGGTCTCCACAGAAAATACTGCACAGGCACTCTAAAACTAGGGAATGGTCAACCAGGCGCATTTATGAGAAACGTGGTTACTCTCCTGACAATTTTAACTCCCAGTTCTGCATGGAATCCATTATTTGGTTAACTACATCACTCACGTGTGCTGTCTTTGTCCTGAGTGCTTTCTTTCCTCTCCCAAATATACAAGGGGGAACAGAAGAGGTTAAGAGAGCCCAGAAAGTTGGGGGCAGTAACCAGCCACGGGGGTTTCTGCAGGTGCAACATCCATGGGAGCAGAGCAGTCAGGGGCACTGGAAACCACAACGGCCTGGAGCCTGCCAGCTCCCATTTCTTTTTGAGGTGGAAAATCTAAACTTGAAAGTCCAGCTTCTTCCCAATACAGTAATTTGGTGGGAACTGTTCATAAGTTTCCTCCTCCCACAGGGACTTGAGGCAAACAGGGGAACAGTAGGCTCATTTGATCTTTTCAAAAGACGTTTTCTTCCTCATCAGTAATAACAGAACTCCGCAGTGATATGAGGTCTTTTTCAGCTTATGTCAACAGAGACTCCTTTATATGACACAGTTATCTGTGTGTGTGCAGCCAGAATATTCCTCTGATGAAGTGCAGGGTCAAGTGACAAACTGCATTTAGCCCGTACTTGCGTGTTTAACCAGTACCACCCATCTGCAAACTGGTGTTAGTTTAGAAAAGTCAGACAAAAGCTTCTAGTTTCCTCCAAACGTAGAATTTCCTCCATCAGAATCCAACAGGCCCGATGCCCGCATGGATAAATCCTGTGAGGCACATGTTTAATAACCAGCATTTTAGGAGTTGAGGTAGAAATGGCTTTCCCTGAGAAAGTCGACTGTGTGCCTAGCTTTTGCTATATGAAGTCAAACAGACGATTCTCTTTTTTTAGCAGAGGCTTATGCCAATGAGCTTTCCAGAACGTGACCATCTCTCTTGGGCTTGCAGCTAGATTTCTTTTTCTGAATAATGTATATGAAAGGTCTTGTTTGGGTGGATTCTCTGTTTCACATGGGCTGAACTCAAAATGATTTTTTTCTTTAGTAGGAAAAATCCAACTCTCAAACATTTAATGAGATTGCAAGCAACATATCACCCACTGTTTCACTCTTGTTTTGTTTCAGACTGTCCTCTGGGTTCCCATGTTAGGGAACACGCTTGGGCGAACGCGTGCACGCACACTAACATACAACCCAAAGAGTGGGATCGCATAAGCCTTGCTTACTCAGGGAGTCAGACAAAAAATCCCTGAGAGGTTTCCTAAATATTTTTCCTAGTAAGTATGTGGAACATCTACTTAAATGCTTAAGCTTGTTTGTTTGTTTGCTTGTTTTAACAGGGAAATACTGGCCTTGCTATTTACAGGTAAAGTGGTCACCCAAGACTAAAGAATATAAAATCTTTACACCTATTACTATAATGACAGATACTCAAAACAAAGCAGACAGAAACTTCTGCCAACATCTTCAAGGCTGGATGCTTGAAGTTAGCAGTCTGTTGCATACATGTGTCTATAGCATTTGTGTGCATCTAAATACAAAATGGCTTGTATTCAGAGATGCTGAGCTGTCACTATTAGATATCTTATTATGGTCTTATTTTCTCTGTGGAGGAAATGCTGAATGTTTGATTAGAATTCCCACTTTCATTTAGAATATTTTCTTTGTGAACAGAGCCTCTTTTCTCGACTGGCGCTGCCATACACAGGCGTTTGAAAGCGTCTCAGCCCTTTAGATTGCTTCAACAACAGAAGCGCAGGCAGTGAAACGAGCAACAAAGATTAGCGGTGCTGTGTCCCCGTTGGCTTTTTGCAGAGGCTCCTCCTGTCAGTGGTCAGTTATTATAACAGAAGAACAAAGTGCCGAAGCTGCCTGCAGCTCCATTCAGCCCCGTGGTTGCCCAGGCAGGCAGGCCAGCAGCCAGAAGCCAGCAGGCAAAATTAACAGCCACGCTTCAAAACGCTGGTAACAGCTATCAATGGATCCATAACTCTCAGCTCTCCAGATATGGGGTCATCTTTCAATACTACCCCACTGTCATATACAACATTTGTCTTGTCCCGCATTCAACTAATTGTGTCAATCTATGGGGTGACTCTATAATACACATATACAATAGCACAATGAAAGCAATAATCTCCTACCCAGTCTCTTTATTTATTTAAGTGCTATTACAAAGTTTCCTGCAGCAAAGAGAAGCTGGGAGGCTACAACCTATTCCAGCCAAGCAACAGCTCTCCAGATGAAAGAAAGAATGTGGTGACTTAAATAAGTTACATGTTTCTGCGACTTTTTTTTTCCATCCCGCCAACACTACCAAGTGGTACGGAGGCGGGTGGGGAAGTGACTTCACTCATATTTCAAAATGTGTAGCACAAAAAGAAGCAGAAATCCTAATAAAAAAAAATTCCTGGTTCCTAGGTAATTATTTTTTCTTCTGACAATTTTTAAAGGGAATATTCACAATTTATATTTATTATGAGTAAAATGCAAAGACAAGACATATAAAATAGCTCGAAGCTTTCTCAGTTTAATGATTTTGTGGCTCTAGTTTTTGAAGACCTAATATCATTATGTATCTTTAACATAAATAACTTCCGTAGTAGCAAAATTACTCCTTCTTAGTTCAAAATTCTGTTCAGAGCATTACAATAAAGTACTAGATATTGCTGTTCTCAGCATCATTGCATTAATTGCACAAATGACCGCATTTGGCTAATGTTCATAAGCCTCATAATCAATCAGG
>NW_009230935.1:5162-5410 GCF_000690835.1 Fulmarus glacialis
CAAGTGCTCACACCTCTTGGGCCCAGCCGTAAATAGATGTTTCAAGGGTCTCCTGCAATGAATGCGTTTCCTCCGCTGCCTGAACCGACCAGGAACTTTTGGGTCTGGTTGCTGGAATTAAGGTGGCCCCCTGATCTCTGCAAGTTTCTGCAGGTTACTAGGAGCTATCCACTGACTATAAAATTATTGCAAATTCCACCATGCCTTATTCTCATGTGCTTATTACAGCGACTGGTGATTCTGCTAGC
>NW_009230935.1:5447-7474 GCF_000690835.1 Fulmarus glacialis
TGGAGACCCTTCTGCTTGGGCTTTGTCCCAAGGCAGACAGAGATACTATCCTGAGATCATTGAACAGTATGTGTTTTACATTCTGTCCCAAATGCTGTCCACCCTACAAACAGTCCAGTCATATCATCACTTCCACTGAGAGACTGAATACACTCTGAAAAGCCAGATGGGGAAAAGTCTTCTCATATAGGCGGATGACTAGATTAAGCAGCAAGGCAAAGGTATGTAGCAGGAAGTTCGATACATCACAAAACCTATCAAATACTCCAGGGTGGACAGTTTTCTGATGGATACGAGTACACGTTTGCCTAATCTCATGAAAGATACCCTTTGAGGCGTTCATAAAAAAATCCTGTGACTAGAAAAAATCCTTTCAGCCTGATAAAAAGGAAAGTTCCTCTAGTTATTTTCTAGAGAAGTAATGAAAAAAAAAGTTGGAATGGGTAAAAATGACAAATGCACATCTTCAATAACGCATCCCCACAACAGTTGACAATATTGAGGGGAAGAAGAATGAATGTGTTAACGCATGCTCCTCTCCATATGCTACAGATAGCAGAAAGCAAAAAGGGAATGCTCTGCCAAAGCCATGCACGGTCCACCCTAGCAGTCAGGCGGTGCCCCATACCTCTCCTAAAGGTTGTAGCTGCAAGTACCCGGAGTGGAAGGACCTGCAGAGAATTGTGCCCATGCTGGAGCACCTTCTCCATGAGCACTGGGTGGGCTTCTGACAAAACCAAAGGAGGGACCCTCAAGGGAGGATATTGGCCGAGTCAACAGATTGGGCTCTGAGCGAGTGCGTGTGGGCATGTGTTATTTGTTAAACTGAGCTCTGCTCGCTTTGCTGCAGTGTTGTGAAAGAGTTTTCAAACCTAATTCTATTTCAAGAAAATAAAAATACCAGAGTCCTAAATGTAGTTGTCTGTAAAGTTTTGACTATGAGAGATCTAATCGCACTGTGAGCCTTTCCTCGGTGCTTAATTACCTGACTGAATAATGAAAGAGAATTTATGTGAACATCATGAGAAAAACAGCCCTGCGCTCTCTTCTCCTCCAGCTCTTACTCCGTAACGGTTGGAAAAAGCTTTCTGTGAGAAGTTCAGAGGACACAAATAATGATGGGATTAGAACTACGGTGCTGGAACATATCAGAAATAAGTTAAAGGGTATCTATATAAAGAGATACAAAAGGCAGTTAAAAACTTTAATATGATCAAATTTTTATATGGAGACCTGAGAGTATTTGCAATGGACTGTTTCTTAAAACAAAGACAAAACTCATCATGTTGTAAGTGAAGTCCTCCAAACCCTGTTTCTTTTTTGGCAGATCTTCTCAGAAGGGCCAATGCTACAATTTTTAGATTTTTAACACTGACCATGATCAAAGAATAAAAATGGTCTCAATGGCACATTGGCCTGGTTTGCTATAGCAACTCCTATCCTCAGCAAGTTTCACATCTAAGAGTCCGACGTCCCTGATGAGATGAACTAAGGGGACAATTTCACACAAGATTTATCACTTGTAAAATCTTTCTTCCAATGAATGTTTCTAATGTTAAACAACCATAAAGTTGTGATATCAGTAGCCTAGTAACAGGGTTAAGCAACTAGAAAGTGTAGGTATTGAGTACATCATTTAACTCATAGTCCTAATTGAGGCAAAATCTGCCTGAGAGCAACGGAATGAGGACTTCAGGATGTGTCCCATTGCTGCCCCTTCCATTTTTGTGCATGCCAGCGCTTACTCCCATTCTCAGCACAAGGGAGAGGTGGGAGGTGTGCTGGATGTGAGCGTGGCACTGACGGAGACAGCATGTTTGTTACAGAATGTAATTTAAAGTACATAACAACTGGAGATGTCTCACATGGGGCCAGACCATACAAGAGTACATATGCAGAGACAGATAACTACAAAGGGCAGACTCTGAGTCACTGGGAAGTGAGCTGGTTTCTGTAGCTGACTCCTTTCAGAAAGTAAATGCATCTCCGAAAAGACCATCTTCAGGAAACAGTGGTTTTTTTTTATA
>NW_009230936.1:0-20853 GCF_000690835.1 Fulmarus glacialis
GATTCCCACGGCTGGCCGTGGATCGGGTCAGGACGTTTGTGACCGAGTCCCAGCAAATTACAGTGGCAGAGTAGAAAAGGGTAGATCAGATATCATGCTGTTATGTTGTATTTCATGCCATTATGATCGCTCTGTGGTTTAAGAATGAGCCTTACACTGTATCTTTTTACAGTCTTTTGTTTTCCCTTCTTTTGTTTTGTTTTTAGGGTTGGTAAAGTTTCAGCCATCCCTCTGGCCTTGGGATTCAGTGAGGAACAACTTAAGAAGCGCCTTGACCGAGATGTGTGTGTTGTATGACGTTCTTAGTATCGTCAAGGATAAAAAGTTCATGACTCTAGATCCAGTTGTGCAGGATCCCCTTCCTCCAAAACAGGTATATTGTACCTAGTTGTGTAGTTTTTATGGCTTGATACTAAAGACTTTATTTCACTGGAATTTTTCATGTATGATACATACAAGATTTAGTAAAATGTTCCTTGTGAGGTGCTTGTACAGTGTTTTATGGGTCAGGGGAAGGCTGAGAATGGGAGGTGAGGCTGATTTCAAAGGCCTCTTTGCTGAAGCTGTAAGTCAAAATGCTGCTTGTGGCTATACAATATTGCATGAAAGTTACTCTAAAAAAGTTACTGAACATCCAGCAAAACCAACTTATTGGTCACTGTCAATTAGTTCCACTAATAATAATTTTTGGAGAATTAAGATACATACAAGAAGTTTTTCTCTTTATTTGTTACTAGAATCCTCAGTTTCTACAGTTGATTTCAAAAAAGAAGTCATTAGCTGGAGCAGCTCAAATCCTTTTGAAAGGCGCAGAAAGATTATCCAAATCGGTTGCAGAAAACCAGGAAAATAAGCGACAAAGAGACTTCAACTCTGAACTGTTAAGACTGAGACAACATTGGAAGCTGAGAAAAGTGGGAGACAAAATTCTTGGCGATCTGAGCTACAGAAGTGCAGGTAAACAGTAGGGTCTTTTGTTTTTCTCAAGAATGGATATTTATATTTTACAAATAACTTTTTGTAACTGGAAAATTCCATTTGTTGATGGGACATTTTTAATAAAAAATAATATCAGATAATAAAATATTATTATAGTTACGAGACAATTATAAAAGGAGGAAACTTGTTTTTTTGTCAGGGAAAATATCCTGCCATCCTCAACCTAGAAAGTGATTTTAAAAGCTGACTGTGTAGGATTATAGTAAAGATTCCTTTACAGAAGCAATTCTGCATTGATGATGTAGTTGATCAGTTGACAGGTGGACATTGTAAATCTTTGGCTTTTATCTACATTCGGTCTGTCAAGCATTTCTAAAAGATTGAGGAGCATCTTGCATTTTTCTCTGAGTGAAGGCAGATTTATTATACCTATTATTCCTACTCTTATGAGAAATGATACTGAGAATATGTATTATTTCATAGAATACAGTGAGAGAGGGTAACCAGCCCAGAGTTCTGGAGCCAATTATGGAGTGAAGAAGTGAATACAGAACCTCACCAAACTTAAGATATAGATACAAAGCAGGCATCTGAACTGGTTGTGCTGTGCTCCAGTTGTCATCATTGTCAAATTTAGGGTTATTAATCTTATGTTCATGAAGAAGCTGTAGATGTAGCCCAGATTATGTCTCTTTTTAGATGATTTATCGTAAACTAGATGAACCGTGCCCTGGATGTAAAAGCGATGCAACTAGGACAGATGTGGGCATCTGTCTTTATCAGTCCCACCTGAATGACTGGCTGTATGGCTGGTTTTTACAGACTGAACACTGTCATAGTTTTAAGACTGCAAGCCAAACATCATCAGCATTCCTTTAAATCAATAGGGGTGTTGCACCTTAAGCTACTTGCTTGCAAAACTTCAGGCAGTTAATTTTTTTGTCTTGTTTTAACCAAATATCTTTTTTTCTCCTTCCCTGCTTCTGCTGACACCATTTCGAAACATTGTTGGTTTTCTCCCATAACTATTAAATACTACTTGCTAACTTGCTGTAAAATATTGCACATCACACACTGGAGGATTGAGATGCTGATGTGCTGAAATGAGCATTCTAATTTACCTGCCACCTTAAGAATTCATTAAAAAATTTGAGTCAAGCACAACTATGGAGGTCTGGAGACTTAGAAATACATGTTCTTCCAAAATGGAAGTATGAGATTCATTATTTGCAGAAGATGCTTTATGGTGTGTGTGTCTTTGCCTTCCTTAGGCTCCCTTTTTCTTCATCATGGCACATTTGAGGTGATAAAGAACACTGACATTGACTTGGATAAAAAGATACCTGAGGATTACTGTCCTTTGGATGTTCAAATTCCAAGTGATTTAGAAGGATCAGCCTATATAAAGGTTTGCCAGAGAAACTTTAATAATACAGCATGGGTTTTGTTTTGTCATTTGTATGCTTGCAGCAAAGCACAAACATCAAATAATGTTTTCTTTTGCCTAGGTTTCTATTCAGAAACAAGCTCCAGACATTGGTGACCTTGGGACAGTCAATCTTTTTAAAAGACCCATGCCAAAATCAAAACCAGGTATAGCTAGCTATATGTTGTTTTCTGAGCACATTCTCAAGAAATGAGTTTGCATCTAATGTTTATTTGAAAATTCTAGCTTGAAAGAAGAGTGAACAAGAATATTCTTATTTAAACTGAAATTTTCTGTGTAGGTGCTGCTTGGGCTTTGGAAAGATGATGCTTTCAAAGTGTACTCCTTCAGTTTTTCATATGCGTTTACTCAATTTCTGAAATAAAATTACTAGGATTGTATTTTAGATATTCTGGAGCACCTTTCATTAGTCATTAGAGTTTGAGCACATAACCAAAAGCAAACCAAAGTATTGTGGCTCAACTGGACTAAAGATCCATTCACTCTTAACTGTGCCCAAAATGCATCATTTGTTTCTGTGGCTCTGATGTTTTCTCTGAATCTGAAAGTGTGCTGGCAGCATGTGCATTAATTACCAAAGCTCACCTGGCAGATAGTAGCTTGATTCATTTGATATGTGACAGTACCTGAAGGTGTAAACCTTTGGGATTAAAAATTCATCCTTAACTCTTTAGGATTAAAAATTCATTCTTAACTCTTTAGGATTAAAAAGAACTGGCAGGATTTTATGTCACAGTGATCTGTGACACAGATGCTTGTGCTGTCTTGAACATAGACAGGATGTTGTATTAAGTAGAGTTTCATATGGTATTCAGGGTACAGTATAGAGCTTGTGTACTTACTCAGACCAGAATCTTCCAAGAATTTGGGGCCTATAAATCCTGTGAAAGCACGTACATGAATTTAACATTATTTGGGGGTTTGTTGTAGAGTGAATTTAATAAAGCTAGAAGTATCGTTGAAAGTAAATTGCAACTTAAGAGACAGGGTTCATAAGCAGAGTTCACAAAAAGCCTCGGAATGTAAGGCAGTTCCAGAAGGGAGGTACAGTTCACAATATACATATATGTAAAATTGAAGTAAAATGCATTAGTGTTACCTTAAAGTGCTTGCTTAACTGAGATAAAATTCTGAAAATACTCAATTTGGTTAGAAGATACTGACTGCCTTATCTTAGCAATTACTCATAGCTACTGCACAGTATCTGGTATCTGAAGCTACCTATGTAGCTTCTCTTTACTCTTTCCTTCTGCAAACGTTGATTTATATTTTTCAGGTTCTCCACACTGGCAGACAAAGTTGGAGACTGCACAGAATGTTCTTTTATGTAAAGAAATTTTTGCCCAGCTGTCACGAGAAGCTGTTCAAATTAAATCACAAATTCCTCACATTGTTGTGAAAAATCAGATAATCTCCCAGCCTTTCCCAGGTAGGAAACTTTTTAAGACTTCTTGACCTACAATTATTTGCCTAAACATGAACTGAAATTCTGGGGCAGGGGAGTAATCTCCTTGTTTTTCAAAGGTTTTGAAAAACAGAATTTCCCAGAATTTGAATTTTGCTTGCTAATTATAGAAAAATTCAACTAATACACTTTAGTTTCTAATTTACTCTTTTTATTGTGTGGATTTTGGATTGTTTTGCTTTGTGATTGTATTTTTTGTCAGTAGCACTTAAAGCTGTCAACTGTAATGCCATGTGCACATTGCAGTTTGGAGCTGTGCATAAGTCATTGCTCCTGGTTTGCATGCAGGTGAAATTTAAGACTTGAGTTAATGAGTCTTCAGAAGAATGGAGGCTAATACTCTTCAATGAGGGTAATTAAATAGCGTGAAGATGGCTCAGAGTTGGGTGATGAGTCCTCTGTTCTTACAAGGAGTACACAACTGATTATATCATGTGAAGAGTATGTTTCTGGATTGCTTAAAATTTGTATGATGGTAAATCATTCCTTCTTTGTGGAAGGAATGGGGTCCTGGGGACTCTTCTTTTTGTGTGGGATTGAGTCATAGAAATCGGTGTGAAATGTACCTAGTGATTTATTAGTTGGCCTGTCAACTCTTCAGTGAGTCCCAAGTCTTACTTGCCTTTGGTATTCTGCTCTCCAACATCGTTCTTTGATTTTTCTCTGATACGGTAAATACTGGTTGTAAAACTACTGACTATAAAACGTGAAGAAAAAGCAGTTCTCAGAAGCCTGCTTGAAAATTGTCAGTGTCCTCATTTATCTCTTTTTTTACCTGCTTGTACAGGTTTGCAGTTGTCTATTTCTCTGTGTCACTCTTCCAATGACAAAAAATCACAAAAGTCCGCTTCTGAAAAACAGAATCCAGAGGATCATCTCTATGTTCTGGAACATAATTTGCATCAACTTATCAGAGAGGTAATGCATTTACGGTCAAGTACTGAAGAGTTTTTGGGCTTTTGTTCAGACTTCTGCATAGTGTGTGGCACTGTTGTAACAACAGTGTTCCACTAGAGGCCAGTCACATTCTATCCATTTGTGTAAGGCAACCTACGGTTCAGTTTTAGTATGTGTGGGTGGTTAAGGAGTTCTTTACTAAATAAAGAACGCTAGTAGTTTTTTACTTAACCTCAGGCCTGGCTGCTCACTTCAGAAAAGCAATGCAAGATTTTTCCAGTACAGCTCATCAGTCTCCCTTTTATCTTTCTGTTTAATTAGTGCTTGTCAAGTACTTGTCAAGTGAGTATCTGTTCAGACTCCCGTGAAGAAAAAACAGCCAACTACCATAATAACTTTGCTTCTTTTGAGGTCCGCTTCTCTGCTTCAGTGTTTTAGATTTTTATATAATCTAGCAGAAGGACTTGGGGTAGAAGGTTGAGATTGCGTCTGTTCAGGAAAGGAGCACAATTTTAGATGTCTTAAGTAGTTGTGAAACCGTGTTCCAGAGAGTGTTCATCTCCTTTGAGCATGGCTCTCCAAGTCGTGTGGAATAGTCCAGTGTTTCTGAACTAGGTTTCATGAAGCCTGGGCTCAGTGCCCAGCTCTGTTGTGAATTTCCTTTCTTGACTTTGAACAGGTTGCTAAATCTTTTTGTGCCTCAATTTTTTATCTCTAAAATCCTTTCTTTATTTTTGTTTGACCACTCTGACTGTCTCCAGAGATGTATACAAGGCAGACTTTTTAGTAGGAGCTACTGCCATACTACCAAATTTTTGTTAGCTAGCACCTTTTTTTAAAAATAACTTTCCATAAGGTTTGAGAGACCTGCATAAATACGGGAGGCAAAGTATGAGTGTAAAGCTGGCTTTAAAGTGCTGTTAAGTTTATAAAGTAAAAAAGTTGCACTTTTTCAAAGTATGTACACTTAAAAAGCCTGATGTGAAGCAGCATATTGTAGTATACATATTATTTCTTGAGGATACATTATTTGGTCACTTCCTTTTATAACATCTGTTGTTTGTTACAGTGTCACAAGCAAACCCTGAGCTCAACAGTGATGCCACATCCAGCTAGCGCACCTTTTGGCCATAAGAGAATGAGACTTGCAGGACCCCAGGCTTTTGATAAAAATGATATCAGTTCATTACAGTCGAATGAAGGACTTCTGGAAAAGATAATAAAGCAGGCAAAACATATCTTTTTGAGACGCAGGTAGGTCACAAGCTATTCTTGGTAAAGTTACAATAAAATGTACTATTATGTAGAATACAATTGATCTTTTTTCAGTGTTCTTAAAACTAGCTACTTCTTCCTTCACTGTTAAAATAGTCTTTATTTTTAAGTACTAAGAACCAATAACGTATCATGAAATACGAGGAAACAACACTTGGCTAGTAAAAAAAAAAAAAAAAAAAAAGAAAAAAATTCAGATTTCTTCGAGATCTCTGTGACAGTTATGATGTAGGCTGCTGATAATTGTCCCTACTTCTCTTAAACTGCATAAATCTTTTGTAGTATTCTTTGCTGTGCAGTAGCTGATACTGAGTAATACCACTCTAATACTGCTGCAAAATGTATCTGAAATGTACAGAGTAAACAAGCATTGCTTCATTAGCACCAGAATGGTGCTGAAATAGAACTTTGATCCACATGGTTCTGTTAAATTTGCCTTTTATTTTTCTGGTGTGCCACAAAAAAAAACCCCAAATTAAAAACCTACTCATTTCCTTTAAACAAGATAACAGCACAAACTGTCCAGATTATTTTGTGTGTAATATGTCTTTTGTCTTCTAGAACTGCACGAACCATTGACAGCCTGGCTAGTCGTATTGAGGATCCTCAGATTCAGGCCCACTGGTCCAATATAAATGATGTTTATGAATCCAGTGTTAAAGTTCTAATAACTTCTCAAGGATACGAACAGATATGCAAGTAAGTATGAAAATGCATGTATCTTTCTAGCTGTAGAAGAATGCAGCAGTGGCAGAGTGTATTCAAGTTGTGTTTTACAGGTTTAGATTCTCTTCAGACAGGCAAGTAAGAGCCCGTTATCTGTGTGCGAGTGTTTGTTTTTCTGAGTTGGGGGGGGAACAGCCACCCTAAGACAACTCTTCACCCACTTTACACTTTAATGAAGAATCTTAGTAATTCCTTTCGAAGAAGGAATTGAAGGTGAAAGTGGCCGTTTAAGGGGGGGATTTACTTTGGATAGAGATAGCTGAACATAAAGTATCTTTGTATGTGCTGGATTCTAAACTTCCAATCTGGTCATGGAGAGCTAGTCAATGCTCAGTCCTAGCTTCGTTGCATAGGTACTGAAATGTGGAGCTCATGTAATTCATGCTATTAGTTATACACATTGTCATCGAAATAAGAGATTTTGTGTTCCAGAAACGAATGTCTACATGCTGACCAGCAGTGAATTAAGCAGTCCTCTGGCTGTGTCCACAGTGTAGAGCAGACTGCAGTCACTGGTGCAATTTGCAGTCTCAGTTCCAGAGTACATATGCTCCGGAAGTCTTGGCTGTAGGATAGAACAGGCCCTGGGTACACACCATTTTCCCCTGCACCTCTGGAAGGAAACTCTGGGCATGGTGGCAGGCAGGGAGCTGTGAGGCACCTCAGGAGGTTCCTTGTCCTGAACAAGCAGTGGACCAGATCTGCGAACATGCCCCAGAATATGTCCCCTGCAGCATAGAGGGAGTTGTTGTGGTGAGTGATGAAACTGTTTGGAGTTGCTGTCGTATTCCATAGGCTTTGCACCATCCTCATCTTAGCTTTCTTGTCAATGAATGGGAGGGATTCTGTGTTCTTAGCTTCCTGTTTTCTTAAGTGTTGTAATGCATTTTGAATAAATATGCATCTTGTCTTCAAAGATCCATTCAACTACAGCTGAACATCGGAGTTGAACAGATCAGAGTTGTGCATAGAGACGGAAGAGTTATTACGTTGTCCCATCAAGAGCAAGAACTGCAGGATTTCCTTTTATCTCAGGTAGACTCATATACATGATTCTCCCCTTTCTTGTAGTGTTTGGGAAACAGAAGTAGTTAGAATCTCACCTTTATCTATGTAAAAAATGTTAGAAAACTCCAAATAAAGATAGTGAAAATAGGAAGATGGATGACTGAATTTTTCGGTATGTTTGTATAGTGACTTTAGCAATTGTTACTAAAATACAATGCCAGTTTTTACTAAGGTCAGTAGTAATAATAATTTTTTCCCTCCCATTTAAAATATATTTCTTTATGTTACTCATTACGGGAGCACTAAGATTTTTGCTTACTTCAGAACAAGTCAGTGAGAGTCATAGCAGACAATAAGGTATTCACTATATGAAACTTACTGTAACCAAGTCCTATCTAGAGTAGAGATCTTAATGAGCCTACAATTACTGTCGTTTCAACATTGTCTTGTTAATGTTCACTTTGCATCAGCCATTACTAAATCAGCTGATATTTGAATGAACTGCGTTTTCTTAATTGCTTAGAGCAAGCTGCTGGTTTTATTCAGAAGTGGCAGTCTCCCTACTATGCATTATAAATAGTCAAAATAAAGGTCTTTAATAACAGTGGTTGGCCTGTTGCAGTTACACGAAACTCCATGACACAGAAAACAGGTTGAAACAGATTCTGCTGAGGGTATCTCTTTTTGGTCAAGTGTTTTCAGACTTGTTCACAGAGAACTGCTGAACAGTGCTAGATACTTCCTTGTTAGAAGTGTTAAGTCTTGATACAGAAAAACATTAGCATTTAAACTTCTAAGTTGTTAAAGCTCAATCCTTACACTTGAGCATTAATGGAGATAATCATGCATCTGAGAACCTCAACTTTCCCCCCCCCCCCTAAGTTTGCTATGATAATATTGTCACAGATTTTATATATTTTACAGCAGAGGTCTCATTTCCATTCAAGGAAAGGATTATTTCAAAATCCTGTTTGTATCACTTGAAGTAGTTTTTGAAACCTAAATAAAGGTTTCTGTAAATTGAAAGCAATACTTAAATAAAATGCATAAGCCCATATACCTATGAAAAATTCATCTAACTGCATAGTGTGCTTAATACGGCGGTATTCTCTGTCTGCAAAGGAACTAGTCTAAATTCAAATAACACAAAGCTCTACTAGCACTTACATAGCATACATGTTAAAAAAAAGTTCCTCTGAAACTAGAGAACTGATAAGACAGTAATTTTTATAAATAACTACTGTACAGCAGAAGAAAAAAAGCTTGGTAAAACCAGTAAGCAATTCTTTCTGTGGTGTGCGAATATCGAACAGAAGACGAACCTCTTGTTATCTTTCAGATGTCACAGCACCAAGTACATGCAGTTCAGCAGCTTGCGAAAGTTATGGGATGGCACGTTCTGAGTTTCAGTAATCATGTTGGTCTGGGACCGGTGGAGAGCATTGGCAATGCATCAGCAATAACTGTAGCATCACCAAATGGAGACTATGCCATTTCAGGTAGTGTTTTCTATTGCAAATGATGGAAAATCGTAAAATTCTTAAGCGAATTCTACAGGCTTTGTAAGTCTCTTCCTGAGATAGTCTCTAGACTTTTATAGAATAATGTCAATTTATAGCAAAATATTCTAGAAACAATCTCTTTTGTGTATGGAATTGACACCTAAATAGAATCAATACTTTGCCCAGTAAACCACTTAATATAAACCTGACTTAATTTACACAGGCTTGAAAATATTTCTCAGAATTAGCATAGGAAAAAATAGATTACAGAAGCTATCAAGATCCTGAGAGAAGGGAACAAGTCAAACAGCAGGATCACAACTCTGGACTTAACAAGAACAGAGTTTGGTCTCTTCAGGGATCTTCTTGGAAGAATCCTATGGGATACCATCCTATGGGATGGAGAGAAGAGGGGTCCAAGAGAGCTGGTTGATTTTTTTTTTTTTCCCCCAAGGATCACCTCTTTCAAGCTTAAGAATGGTCATTCCTATGTAACGGAATGCATTACCATTTGTTGTGCAAAGGTGACAGAAGATCTGTGTGGATGAACGGGGAGCTCATGACTAAACTCATGACATAAAAAGGAAGCTGCAAGAGATTATAAGCAGGATCAGTTGACCTGGGAGGAAGATAGAGATACTGTCCAAGAATGCATTGGTGGGGATAGGAAGGCTAAAGCCCATCTGGAGTTGAATCTGGTGAGGGATGTACAGGGCAACAAGAAGAGCTTCAACAGGTATGTCAGCAGCAAAAGGAAGACTAGGGAAAATGTGGGCCTGCTGTTAAATGGGGAGAGGACCTGGTGGCACAGGACATGGAGAAAGCCAAGATTCGATGCCTTCATTGCTTTGGTCTTAAGACTGGTCTTCAGGTATCCCAGGTCCCTGAGACCCATGGGAAATTTTGGAGCAAAGAAGACTTACCCTCAGTAGCAGAGAATTGAGTTGGAGAACTTTTGAACAAACTAGACATACACAAGTTCACGGGACCAGGTGGGATGAATCCATGAGTGCTGAGGGAGCTGATTGATGCCATTATAAGGCCACTCTTGTTCATCTTTGAAAGGTCATGGTGATCAGGAAGGATTCCTGAGGACTGGAAGAAGGCAGATGTCACATCCTATATTCAGGAAGGAGAATCTGGGGAACTATAATCTGGTCAGCCTCATTGCAATTACTGGGAAGATGAGGCAAAAAAACAGTCCCAAAAGCAGTTTCCAAACATATTAGGAAGAAGGTGATGGGGAATAGTCAGCATTGATTTATGTAGGAGAAGTTATGTTCAATCAGCCTGATAGTCATCTCTTTGTAGAAGTCTAGCTTGGTAGCTCAGGGGAAAGCTAAGTGTTATCTCTCTGACTGCTTATTTAAAAAACAAACAAACACTACCACTACCCCCAACATCAAAACACAAAACCCCATCAAAGCCAATGGAACATCACCACCCCTCCACCAGTCTTGCAGAATTTTGTGATTAAAAGCAACAGCTATCCTGAGTGACCTCATTCCTGTCCATTTGAGATAAATACACTAGAAACGCTATCTTTTTGATCATGTTTTTCAACAGAATGGTGGGAAATATATCCAAGGTAAGAATCGGAAAAAAAAACCTTTGCTCTTCCTGGCATCATTAGGGAAAAATAAATTCATTTGCAAGGTGTACATGTGCGTTTTTTGTCAAATGTTTCTCTGGTTTGCTCTAACCAAAAACATGCAGTGCTAAAGCAACAAAATCATAGAGAAGTGGGAGAAAATTCAAAGAGAAAAACTTAAAAAAAAAAAAGAAAAAAAAGTAAGGTAGTTTCCCTTGTTTGCTTTCAGCATGTTTGGAATTGAGTAGGAGTAATGTACAGCATACACGAGGAAGGATATTTAATATGAGGAATTTCTGCAGTGTAAAAATGCTCATAAAAATCTCTGTTCATCACAGTACGTAATGGTCCGGAAAGTGGCAGCAAAGTTATGGTTCAGTTTCCACGGAGTCAGTGCAAAGATCTCCCCAAAGGCGATGTACTGCAAGACAACAAGTGGAATCATCTTCGAGGGCCGTTCAAGGAAGTTCAGTGGAATAAAATGGAAGGGCGTAATTTTGTGTATAAAATGGAACTCCTCATGGCTGCCCTAACTCCATGCTAATAATCTGTCAGCCTCTCCGTGGGGGCTTTGAGTCGTTGCTGTGCTGCAAATGATCACTGCCCATGCAGCAAAGGGAATCTATGGGGAAATACAAAAAAGCAAAACCAAATTTATTTCCTGTACAGATATGTCCATTGTAGTCTTTGTAATAAAACTTTTTTCAATGACATACAACTTTTTGAAAAAATTCCTTTCAGCTGTATCTTTGCAGATTGCTCTATCCAGAGTAACATAGCTGAGTAATTAATGTATTTTTCTTTTATAAAATTAAATTCAGTAGTCGTCTGCTACATGAAAGGTGTCTGCTCAGAGTCATTCCCTTTCCCCTCATGCCCCTACTTTTTCTCAATAGATATTTCTGAAGAATGAAAATTACTAGAATTGAATTGTGCTATCAATAAGCCTTTTGGTGGCTTGTGCCACAGGGAATGACTATCCTTGTGGAAGCTAATGGACTCATTTGATGAGAAGTGGGACAACAGAGGAGAAGCAGAGCTCCCTTGTCAAGAATTAAGGCTAAACAAAACTAAGATTCAAGGAACAGTATTCGCTGCGTGACGCTCTTGAGTTGGGGTTGGTTTGTGTTAACTGTACATTGATGTGGCTTCTGGGTGACCCATTTCTTTTTGAGGGATCTATTTACTTAGCGATTTGTTTAAGTTGAGAGCGTTAAGAAGTCACAGCTTGTGGCAAACGTCTTTCTTCTCTGATGCCTATAGATGAGCCTATATGGTGTTGGTTACTTTGCTTGTGTTTTCTGTCCTTGTTTTTTGCAAGCATGTAGAGGAAAGTCTTACTCTGCTTGCAAAATTCTGACAACTTGAGTTTGTGGGTGACTTGTGTAAATTCATGTCTGGATAGAAGCAGTAACTCTCATGCAGTAGACCTTTTTTTTTCCTGCACTGGCACTGATTATCATCCAGGAAAACAATAATATCCTCCTGAAGATCAGCTCTTTTAACTTCTTTTAAAATAAAAAAAAAAAAATCATGTTTTTGTCTTTTTTGGTTGTAATTGTAGCCTTCTTGAAGCTTCTAGTAAGGTGTTGCACAAAGCTTTTCTTTTGTTTAGTGATTGATTGCTAAAGGTCTTTTTGAAACCTGTCTGTATTAACTGGTTCAGACTTAAATCCATGTTGTGTGTTATGAGGTGTGTGTATGTGTATATATATATGAGAACTTCTTGCACATAGAACATGTTTGAATTGAACAGCATACTTGTATGGTGACAGTTGTTATTTTGCTGTATTTTTGAGCAATAAAGAGTAGTTGTAGGAAATATGTATTAAGCAACTGCTTGGGGCAAGCTGCTGCTCAGTATGTATCCAGAGCAGCTATTGTACTTATGCTGGTGTTTGCCAGTGTGAAACATCTTGTTATTTCAGTTCCTTGAAGTACTTGCTTCTGTGCAGCTGAAGTATAGAAGAGAAAGGCTTTTCCTTTCAGCTTCTGATGAGTTACCCAAGACAACTTATGAAAATGAAAAAATATTAGTTGAAAATAGTCTCTTGATCTTCTTGAAAGATGGATGAGTCTTATGCAGCACCTGTGATGCCCAGTCCAGTATTGCTTGGCTAGCAGACACTCTATGATTACAGGCAGAGAGGGGTTTTGTTCCTTATTGAACAGTTCAGCCAACAGCCTGATCCATCTGTCATGCATCCGATTATATGAGGCTGTTTTGACTCTTGGCAACACAACAGATCTTCTCTTACTAATAATTAGAAGATGAGCATATGAAACATAAACATATCTTTACAGTTAACTGTTCTTAACCTAAATTGACAGGTCTGCATGTAGTGATAGCATGCGGTGATATTTTGTCAAATAAGCTCTTCGTTACCAAGTAATAGGATCACTGTGGAGCTATTAGGGTCTCATAGTTGCAGGATTTGTCCCCTTCTGAAAAGAAACAACAGATGCAAGAGGACTTCTCTTGTGTTGCAGAAGTGCAAGCACTGCACATTAGCAGTGAAGACATTTGTCAAGACTTTCAGGCCTAGCTGATTAAAAAAAAAAAAAAAAATTAAAAAAACCCCAATGATTAGGGACATGGAGAGTCTGTCTTCTAGTGTTGAATACACAGGGATTCCTAATTTTAATGGAAAACAGATTGATTAGGCTTCTCACAGAGGGACAGTCTTGAAATTCTTGGTAGTGCATCTTTGAACATGAAATGAAGACATTAGTGGATGATTAAGACCTTTACAATTGATTGCCAAAGCAATCTTGTGAACTTGGACATCTCTTTAATTAAAGCTTAAGTGCAAAATGCCTTAATCCCTTCGATCACTTGGAATGCTCTAAATACCTAATTTGCTGCTGCTCTGGATGGTGTTTACAACTGGAGTAAGAATAGCTATTAATTTCTAAACTTCCACTTCAGCAGTCTTGCCGTATCAAAGACTTCTGATACTTCAGGCACCTCCAGCGTAGCAAGAAACTGCTACAGACAGTTTAGCCTCACATTTTGTATATCAAATATTATTGGTATTAATAATGCATATTGACAAACATCAGTTTCAGAAAATGTGAATATTTTATAATTGACCTTACCTATGTAGAGTAAGCATGCTAAATTCTGGGTAAAATTTGTGTGAGGAATTGTCTGTAAGGAAGACAGTACATAGGCTAACTGTACTGAATATCCTCACTGAATATTATTTGAATCCCCGTTGTTCATCTAAGATATTACTACCTAAAAGTGAGGTTGGCACCAGCATCAATAGCCAAGGATGGGTGCCTGAAATTGCTGTATCTTTAGCCAAGCTGTAGAAGAACTGTGCTACTTGGAAACTTCTTACTGCTGTTATAGTGCATCTTAAATTGACGAATTATAAATGGTCATTTCCTACTTTCATCCCAGCTTTCAAATATTGTAGTTTAAAAGTGTAAGTGATCTCTACAATTACAGCAATGCATTCAAATGGTCATTCATGTCTGTATACATTTCCTGACTTTTCCTTTGACGATTACAGTATTCAGGTCAATGTTAGCAGATAATAATGGTGTAATGTGTAAGCTGCACTCTTTGTCCTTTCTAAGTAAATCTGGCAGTGCGCCTGCTATATACTCAGCTCAGCCTAATGCATAACTTCACATTCAAGTTCTAAGATTTAGGGATTAAAAAAGAGAATCTGGAACAGATAAACAGAAAAAAAAAAAACATTTAATAATGTTTTCTGTATGCTATATGGATACTTTACAAAATACTTCAAGCTTGGTGATTAAAACAGACGCACTTACAACTTCTTCTGTGTCGTCAAAGCTTAATTCACTCAAAGATACAGTAGACTGGTAATATATACTTAAAGTGAAGAATTAGAACAAACTTACTTTGCCAAGCTGTGCTGTAGCTGGGATTTTTTTTTTATTTCTCACCTTTTTTGACCTCTTATCTTAGATGCAGGAAGAAGCAACCAGCTGAATCTGGTACCCGAATTTATCAGTGAGTGAGAGGCCTTCTGTACTACAAATGGCCAGTTCAATCCGGGGATGACTTTAAAAAGTATTTTGTACAGGGTGCTTTGGGAAAAGCCTGTTTGCATTGTTATGCACTTGGTGAGAAATTTTTTGTTTTTCCATAGCTAACCCCTCATACCTCTGCACCTGAGCATCGTAGTCCCTGACCAAAAGGCAAGCTCTGTCAGCCTGTGTTGTAAAAGCCTTATGCGAACAAGTGACCTAAAGTGTGAGAGAGGCAGTAGCAGCAGTTCAGCTCAAAAAGCCACGTGGCAATCTGCAGACACAGACACTCTTACATGTTCAAAGTTTATTTCACACTGCAAAATTCTTCTCTTTACAAAAGCAAAACAGGATAAAGCCTGGTCAGTTTAGTGCCTTCTCACTCACAAAAGCAAATGTTACTCTATCCAGAAGATCTGCAGGTAGAAAATGTAAGTGTGATATGCAGATTCAAGAAAACACTAGTTAGATCACTTCATGTTTTCTTACAACACAGGAAAGCAAAGGTGGCTTCTCAACACGAGCAATTTCAGAATTGTATTTGTAAATACTAAATTTCAAACTAGTGCTGTTTTAACTTTTCTTCCCACTTCCCGATTATTCGTCGGTGGGCTAAGTTTGCAAAGGACTTGACATCTTTCACAATGAAACTTTAGTATTTTGCCACCCCACTGGTGTGATGTTGTCAGTATTTTATCTGACCCCTCTAATCATTATAGACAGCGTCCTCTTCAGTGCCTATGTGTAGTTCCTTGTTTAACAACCTTTCCTAGTAATGTCATAAAATGTGTGTTAATATCCCGGGGCAGTGTAAACAATTGGAAACGTAAGTGGGGAACTTTGACCAGCTCGGCATTGTTTCAAAGTCAGTTTTGTCTCATGAAGAATTACAGTTTGTCTTCAGAGCTTCAGGAAATTCCTTATGCCCAAAAGTAGCAGCATAGGCACAATAAACAGGATTCAATCCTTGCAATTAATTTTTTAATGTAATACTGTAATTAGACATTAAATTTATTATGTTGAAGGATGCTAATGGCTGCTCTGTCTGTAATAGGAGACTTGCTGTAGCCAAAATACAGGTGTCCTTCAAGATCATGATCATTTCCTTTATGGGTTGATCTTAGAGGCTTGGTTGGTTGGTTGTTTTTAAGAGTGGTAGAGGCTTTCGATTTTATTAATTAGCCACAAAAATGTGTTCGTGCTCAGCATGAAAGCATACTCTTTTTTTACTTTGACCTTGGCTAGCAGAGCCGAAATCTTAACAGGTCAAAACAGCTCCATCAGACACTGCTGCTTTCATGTCTAATTAGCTTTGCAAGTCAGGATGTTTCTGCAGTAGTCACAAACATTTTACCTTTTAGGTTTCTTCTCGCTTTCCTTGCCAGTGCTTTCTCCTGAGGTAGAATTGTTATTTTTGTTATGAGACAGTCCTTGGCTAACACTCAATGGTTTCCAATTCAATCTCTTCAGTTGTACTTGCTGCAAATAAAAGGATATTATTATTGATTGGCAAATGGATTGGAAGGCCAGCATTCCAAAATTAACAACGCTGTGTTAATAGCTGAGACATTTTGAACTTTTTAATATTAGCTCAAGCTTACTCATCTATAATTAGGTTTCAAATACATCTTTTCAAAATATTTAACTGCATAAAGAGTCCCTCACAATCTTTAAAAGTGACACTGGTTTCTTCCAATACAAGACTAAAGGCGCTATGAAAACTGAAGTCCATAGGGCCAGTCCTTATACCTTTCTTCGTGACTTTTGAGAGCAGGGCTCTAAGGTGGAATCGGGGCAGAAGTTAGGTCCCTGCTTTGGATCATGTTCTAGGCAATGACAGAGGAAGTCTCCAGAACTGCGGTTTTCCTGAAGTCTGCCAAATAAGTGTATTTGATTCAGACTTTGTAGAACTCTGGCTCTGTAAGAAGATTGGCTTTAACTGGAGGAAGGAAAGGCTTTATCCAAACAAAAGCCTGTATATTCTGGCATGACAGGAAAATTTTCAGTACCTACAGACGCGTTTGAGCGGTGTGTGCACCGTGAAAACAGCAGCAGCCCTTAGAGCTGTAGGTGAGCAGCAGAAAAGAAGAGACAGCTCAAGCCAAATTCAACTCTTCCCATATCAGGTTTTTCAGAGTTGACACGAAGTCTGGGCCATGAGGCTTAGGATTCTTGAGTATCTGTGTTGATCTAGTAAAATACTGATACTCAGGCTGCTTGTTGTAATGTAACAGCTTAAGCAGTGCTTATTAGAGAAGGAATACAGACCTTTTACCTACAGGGCAAGAAACCACTACTGGATCTGTACTTACAAAGAAGGGAGGTAAATGCCTGAAACGTTTTGAAGTGGTAAAAGAAACCTCCTATTCCAAGGATGCGCCCAGAGCTTGAGCCCAGGCCCGTAACGTGGCACCTTGTCTTGCTGCCTAGGCTGTATGTCCCTGGCTGTGGCTTGGAAGTTTCTTCTCTAATATGTGAATGTTCCCTTCAGTGCAGCCCTTGATCTGCTTTTCATGACTGGTGTCTTTGGCACGTGTTAGGAGTCTGCTTTTGATACTAGTCAGTGTTCGTTGAAATCCGCAACTGAATCAAATGTGAGGACAGATGAAAGGGGGGTTTGAGAGGACAAGTAGTGCAGTCCTCCATGAAGTGAGGTGGGAGTCACTCCCAAGGGCCATTTGCGTATTTTCCCCTAGGAGATACCCTTCTGGTGCAGACACTGAGAGTGTTGCTGATGCTCTTGACTTTCTCCTGCCCTCTGATGGGGGGTTATTGCAGCTCTGGCCTTTTCTCCCCAAGTTTTGCAGTTAGCCATGCTGGGAAGTGTTTTGTGGTTTCTGATGTAAAATGTATAACGTAGATGTCCCGTGGATTGTTCTGCAACTAAATAGCTATTATTCAGTTGCCTCTGCTAGTAAAGAGTTGAACAGGATAACTGAACTGAGCCCTTCCAGTCTTGTTTCTCAGTGTCCCTGCTTAGCACTTTTATCGCTCAAATCACAAGTGAATTTTAAGCTCAAAATTCAGACTTGAAAACCCTATACCTTGATTGCATTCTTAGAGAGATACCTGTTAGTTTGTGTGTCGTCTTCTTCTGGAATAGATGCAGAGATTTATTACACAGCCACATGAAGCAGATCAAAATGGCAGATACTGCAGCGAGAAATGCAAAAAGAACTGCTACAAAATGTAGATCTTCATAGATAACCTCTGCAGGGAGGACAGAAAAAAATTAGTATTATAAAACTGATTACAAGCAGATTAATATTTAAACACAGGGTGAAGCCAAGAACTCCCATCTAGTTTGTACCATAAACGTTGACTATGATGGTGCCGTAGGTGTTGGTTCCATACTCCTCTGTTACAGTGATAAAATAGTAGCCGGCATCTCTCATGCCCACATTCAGAAGCTGTATAGAGCCATTTTCAAAAGTAGTCACTCTGTCCTTGTACACCGTGGATATGTTGACATAATTCCCACTTTTCCACTCAACAATTTTCGTGGTGCCCAAGCTTGACACATGCTTCCACTCAATGGTGGCAACGCCTCTGCAAGAGTATTCAACGGAGAGCAAGATGTTTTGTGCCACTGTTGCGTTGATGTTGGGTTGTGGGACGACTAATGATACTACTCCAGGAGCTGAAAGACAAAGGAGGGCAATGAGTGACGAGGTGACCAACTGTCCCAGCAGGATGGGACCTCTGAGGGGCAATTTGTTCTACCTCTTTCAGCAATCTGTTTTAAGAGAGGATGGATTATGCTCTGCAGTTTCTCTTTCTACTGACCATAAAAGGAACATACATAGACAATTAAAGACTAGATATACATTTTTAATTGGTAATAGTCAGGAGGAACATTTCCACCATATATGACAAGTAATTGCATGTGTTTTAGTGTTTTGATACCAAGAGGAGAGGGTTTGGAAGAGTCTTTTTGGGGAAGGGAGCGTAACATTTTCTGAAAACGCTGAGCAATGCTTTCATATTCATCAGTAACTGGCTTTTCTTTAAAATCCTGCATTTAAATGGAAAGTTTAATCGCCATGGCCAAGGTAACCTATTATATTAATTAATTACCATCCCCCAAAAGCAAAAACTTTAGCAGGCTTAAGTATGTGAAGACTTGGCAAGGACTTCATCATGTTTTCAGGATGCGTAATCAACGTTTGAGACAACAGCTTTGTAAAGGCAGCCAGTTATATGCCAGTGCAGATAAATTGCACGTAATTAAAGGTACCCAGTTTCACATGAAGTCAGGGACATCATGTTCCTGATGATTTCCAGGCAAAAATGCATGTGACAGTATTTAATTCTCACCTAGTTCCTACTGATGTGATTATGGAGCTGTTCATAACACCGTGAAACTGAACTGACCATTTAGTTTAATGTGTAACTGCAATAATTTCTGCTTGCATGTGGGTATTTCTGCATGAAGATTTGGATGAACATCAAACATCCAAGTTTCAATTGGCATACTTTTTTTTTTTTTTAATAATTAGTGGCATGTTTGAGACACTTGGCTAGAGACTGAAATCCTGTTATCTACCCACAAAAATCAAACCAGACAAAAGGCAGATAAAGCACAGAGTAAGCCTCACTGCTGAATGCCTTTTCCTGGTTTGGCTTGGAGCAGCTCACCCGCTCTCCTCTAATACTGTGGGAAGAGCCCGACTGCCACAGCAGAACTGAAAAAATAATGCTGAGCTGCAAATGTCTCTAACCCAGCAGGGAGGGAGGACGAGACCCTCAGCTACGCTGAAGGAGTGCAAAGCACCCCTGGGGATGCTCCTGGAGATTCTGCAGAGACTTCAGGGAAAAGAATGATTAAAAAAGGCAAAGAAAAAAAAAACTCCAAGGGAAAGAAATTATTTTTAAAAATCTTATTAAAAAATAAGACACACACCCCCCCCCTAGTCACCAAAACCCCAGAGCAACTACAAACGGGGAGAGATGGGTAACTGAATTACAAGCCGACTCCACTCTATTTGCGATCTGTAGCAGAATTCAGAAACTCTGCTGGGCAAGGTAAGTCAGGGAAGCTTGAGAAGCCAGTGTGATTCCCAGGTCCTCGCCTAGGACCAGCACAGCAGAAAGCCCCAGCCTCTATACATTTGTTAACCAGATGGGATCTAGGCTTTTTCCAGGATAAGACTCCTGAGATTCCCCCTTCATGGATATCTTGTCATGTCCCTTGCAGGGACACCACGCTCTCCGGGTAGCCTGGTGCATCCTCAGCTAGGCTGTGGTCTGCCGTTCAGCCTGTGTGCAGGAGAGACTAACCAGAGCTGTGAAAAAGGGGGTTGTGCCAGCTAGAGAAACAGAACAGACGGGAACCTCTGATAATCACTGCAAATTGTTCTAATTGTTTTCTGCTCCGGGTGTTTATTTAAAGGCCTTTTGCTCTGTTTCTGACTAGACAGGAGCTGAGTGTCTCACCACAGTGACCCTTTTGTTTTGATAAAGGCATGGCTTTGTTTTGAATATGTGATTGCAAGGTAAATGTAAAAAAAAATATAATCCTTCCATTAAATTATTTGCAAACGTGTTCTGTGCCTATCCAGCACACAAAGCCAAAAAAGGCAATGCAATAATCATTCAAAAATATTTTTAATATGCAGTCCGCCTAGGTCACCTGAACTGGTCTAATCCAAACAGAGCTGCATCAGCCTTGAGAGCAAACATCACACCCACCTGCAGCGCCCTGCACAGGGCCACTGCGCCCTGCTGGTTGCAAAACCAGACCCTTCACGCCCAGTAAAACATGCACCGAGGAGAAGAGGGTACCGGTGCCGCTGGAAGTGCGGCGAGTTTGCTGTCCCTGGCACGCCGCTGCACTCCGAAGTATTCGCCTAGCCGAGAGTCAAAGCTGGAAGCGTGGCTCTACCAGACCTGGCCGTAGCCACGCAGCCGGGCCTGCAGCGTGCTGGGGAGGGGGTGGAAAAGGGCTGGCAGCGAGGAACCTCCACGCAGGAGCTCTAAAATGGGAGGGGGGGGG
>NW_009230937.1:0-269 GCF_000690835.1 Fulmarus glacialis
ATTATTATTATTATATTCTATCGCAGTTTGCAGATTTTAGCAGTATTCCTGTGGGATTTTTTTGTGTTGCATTCCTTAAAATGTGCAATTATGATCCTAAAGGATCGTAAGGATTTTCTCGGCCCAGTGCTATGCCTTTCAAAAAAGTGTTTATTTTTGTCTTTGAGGACTGCTTTTAGGGACTGGAAATTCCCCTTCACTGCTATTAATTCTTGGGAATATTTTAATCTCCATCAAAAAAAGAAAAAAAATGTGTAAAACAAGCATCT
>NW_009230937.1:309-658 GCF_000690835.1 Fulmarus glacialis
TTTAATACAGGGTCTGAGGCCTACCTGAGGTCTAGCAGAACATCTGAATGGTTTGGCAGCTTTTATGTTAGAAAAGAGAATTACATTCAGAAGGAACTCCTAGCTATTAAAACTGAACATTTAAGGGAAATTTAATTTTTTAAAGATAAAAAAATTTAAATTAATATTTTGTCCAGAAATTAAAATTCAGAATGCTTCAGCTTCCCCAACACTTAAACACATACTTAGGAGTGAGAGAGTGCAAGTAACACAATAACTTTACCAACTTTGTTCTGGACAACTGATGAAGAATCTTCCTGAATCTGGGCTTATTATTTCTATGATAGGAACACAGTCTGTTGTGGAAGAA
>NW_009230937.1:691-6745 GCF_000690835.1 Fulmarus glacialis
GTTGTTTCAGACCATCTGTCAGGTTGTGCTAATAATAGTTTTTCTGAACACTTTATTAAAATCCTAGGCACAGCAAGTTTTTTTGAATTTTATCTTTGAAGAACATAAGAGCTATAAAAAATAAAAAGATGATAAAACTGTGGAGTTCAGAGGGAAAATCACCCAGTCCCATCTGAACTCTGTGTCATAATACACTTTAATGCCTCATAATATAATGAAATTGTACTGTTTTTAACAACAAGAGCAGTAAAGATTCTACAAACTGGTCTTGTGTAGTTAGAAGGCTTTATTATAATATACAATTTATGAGTATAGTTTTCAAAACACCCTCTATATGAGTGTTTATACAGAAAAAAACAACTTTTTTATTACAAAAAAAGACACATAACAAAATATTTACTGTCTTCTTTGCATTTGCATATTCATATTCTTATTTCAATTGTTTATGCTGTTTAAAGATGGGAACTTAAAAATCCTTAGGGTGAATGATATTTCCAACTTCCTCTAAACAAGAAAAAAATTCTTTGGGTTCAGCGAATTGTAAGGAAAGACCACCTGCTCCTATTTCCTAAGGTCTGGATCCAGTAAAACATTCTATGAGTCTCCTACAGGAAACAGTTAGTACATCTCAGGCCTGTATGCAATTAGGTGTCACATATGCATACAAAATAGTATTCATGTTTCATGTTTCATGTTTCATTCCTCATACAGGATCCCGGAGCTATGTGTGTATGTCAATCTATGCATAACTTTAAACTCATTATGGTGCTGGATGTTTAACCTGTGCATGGAGTCTCGAGTTATGGTAGTTTGGATTTTTTTTTTGAGAGTGCAACTTAACTTAGTGGTTTCTTGGTTTCTAATTTGTAATTTTTGAGCAGTGAAGTGGTGAGATGGTGGATGTTCTTGGCTTTTTCCAAACATCCCATATTTTGCAGAGGCACAGACACGGCGGGCAACACTAACCTTTTCCAGGAGAGAAGACTGTATAGTGTTTCCAGTCCTTTTTTAACTCAGTGGATCAACAGCTTAGCAAGCCTTATAAATGACCCCTTCCTTATAAATGACCCCTTCCTTTTGAGGCTCCTTGAGAAGCCTCTGCAATTTCCAAAAATACTAGAGAGTGGAGGGGCAGAGCAGCTACTTAGGGGGAAGCTTTTGGTAAGTGGGACCAAAAGTCATCCCATCTAATTTTCATCAAAGAAATGTTAAGCGTTCAGTCTAAACTTGTTGTCTAGACCTCCTCTAGAGAGAGAGAGAGAAGGGAAGAGGTAGAAAAACTCCTCCCAAGGTGAGTAATTTTATCCTCTGAAGTTTTAAAACAGAGATTAAATGAATCATTTCCTATGTCTCCATTAAGGAGCCTAGATGGCGAGCTTAGACCACACATGAACTTTCAGTAAGCTGAATGTAGTCTGGAAAAAGATGAGAAGGATAAATAAGGCAGAGCTCAACTCTGTAGAAGAGGATAATGAGTGGGCTTATGTAGTCAATGAACTTTCCCTGCTGTATGGCATCAGAACACTTGAGGAGCGGAGAAAAAATATGGTTTTCTAATAGGGTCAGGACAAGGCAGAGAAGTTGGGAACGGGGAGGGAAAAATTCATGAGTGCAGCATATGACAAAAAGAAAAGCTGAGGTTTTTACCTTGTCCACCAGACAAACTCTCTGGGGTATCAGAGGGGAGTTCCAGTCCAGAGGAACCTCAGAGAACCTTAGACAGTCTGCAGACAGGAAAAAGTAGAAGAAAACAGATGAACTGATATATTTGGCGATATTTCCCCTGCTTGAAATCTGCAGAAGGGGAACCCCCAGAGATCTTTAGTCAGCCCACCACGTGAACTTCAGGGAGGAAATGTTCTCCTTTTACATTGTCAAACATCGCTTGTGAGCAAGTTACATTTTGAGCACTCTGAACACTATTTCTGCCACAAAAAAAGCCAGAGAAATTTTGCACTGTATCAATTCAGATACTCTGTCCTAGTATTGGAGAAAATCCAGCCAATCACTCCTCAGCTCTCAGTTTTGGAGGTATTGGGATGCTTTTGCGAATTTTAGGATACAGAGGAGGTAAAAGTAAACCTCTGCACATTATTTAAGGAAGCCTTAACTTTGTGGTAAGTTACCTCACTCTGTGAAAGTTTGTTAGTCATTATAAGATACAATAAGCATGCAGAATGTATGAAAAAGATTAGTTCCTAGAAGCTGATACGCTCTCACAGACTCCCACAGAGTTAGGATGGTTGAGTATTATCTCTGCTTTGCAGACGGGGATGCTCAGACAAGCAGCTCTTCAGGGACTTGAAGGTGGCACAGGAAGCCAGCAGTAAAACTGTGCTGTGAGCCCCTGTGACTTTTGGCCTAATGCCCTACCCACTTACTGCAATTTGTTTAGCTTAATTTGCTTGAGGCCTAAGTGAAGAAGCACCAAACTAGTTCTACTTCACATAGACCTTTCACAAGGTGCTGCCTCCGGCTAGTTGTACGTGGAAGAGGATACACACTGCTCCAGCTAGCTGAGTTAAAAAAGGATGAAACAAAAAGAACCAGGGATCTAATCCGGCCTATGTTTATCCAGGACGGCTACTTATTTTCAAGATATTTGTGATATTGATGTTCTTCTGTTTGATTTCTTTGCCTAAGCGAGAGGCAACTGGGGCTGCATGTTGCTGTGGGTGGGAGAAACCGCCTCATTTGGTGAGACATGGCGAGCAGAGCAGAAACAGCTCTGCTTTCGCTGTCCTTGCATCATCTTGCCACTCTCATCTCCCCCATGCCGGCTGCCCCATGCTGGCACGGCATCCCCCGGCTGCTGTCCCCCTGGCCCACCCCATGGCAGGGGTGCAGAGGATGCCACAGCCCCCTGGCGCCCAGTGCGGCCCCCAGCATGTGTCCGGCAGCATGGCCATTCCTCCCCAGGGCCACCTGCCGCCCCTCAGGCTGCTCACCCCATAGCTGGAGGTGGCAGGCGCAGACTGCCCTGGGGGCCTGGTTGTCCCCCGGGGAAAAGGCTTGTGGTGAAGTTGGGAGTTTGCTCCCCACACCACCATCAAGGTGGGGGCAAGGGCAGGCGGTGGGGCCAGAGCCTCCCCAGGCCCGGCCCAGCCAGGCCGCAGAATGGCAGCCCTGCCTCAGCACCAAGGTGGCTCTGAGCGGTCCCCAAGACACCGAAAACATCCCAGCCCCCAGGCCCCAGCTCTCCCTGGCCCACGTGCAACCCAGTGGCCAAGCGACAGGGCTGTATAAGTGAGAAGGTGTGGAAAAGTTTTAAGACTGTGAAAATTCAGGCTGATTCATGAGGGGTTAGTACCAAAATCCAGGCACAAGCTGCTGCAAAGGACAGCAATCCAGAACTTCTCATGGGCCACATGCTCAGCTCTCGCTGATGCATAAATGGACTGGAAAGCTGCTGTAATGGGGTCGATGAAGATTGTCCCCAGCATGGGGGAATCCCTTCATTGCTTATGTGTTAATGAAGAGAAAGCAAAAACCAGAAAGTTTTGAAAATATTTCGCTCTATTCTCTTTTACTCCACTTTTGACTGGTCGGTTTTTGCTTCCCTGAATCCTGTAATGTTGTTGTTTCACCAGTTATTTGGACAGCACTGGTCATCTGGGCTACAGAGGAAATTATTTTGAGAGGAAGAAGCTGAAAATTAGACACTTAATTGTCTTTCCAAAAACAAACCCTGCACAAACCCTCCAAGATTCCTGTCATAAAAAAGCAGAAAAAGCCTCTCAGCAACCTTCTCAGCCAGCTCACTTTTAAGACTGCTGTTTTTCCACTGAAAAAATCTTCAGAGCCTTTTACACAAAAGAAAAAAAAAAGACAAAAAAGCCTGTTTCTGGTAGCAAATAGCATCTCACTTGAGTTCTGGAAACTGAAATACCTAAGTATCTGTAGCAAATGTGTGGCAACCAGAGCACCTGGCTTTGTTTCTTACATCTATTCTTTGTTAGTATTGGCAGAATTATGCCTGTTGTTGCCGCAGTAAGTGCTAGTGGCTCTGCTGATGAGCCATGAAACCACTGGAGGTTGTGGACCCCCAGTTAGTGTTTACCATGGTTCCAGGGATGTGTGTGAGCTGCAGAGTAAAAGGTTACTCAGAGTACTTGCTTTGGGGTTTTTTACTCTCTGGGACACAAACTGCTCCTCTACACAGCACTAACGTTTTACCTTATGACCTGAGAGTCAGAGACGTGCTGCTAGAGTGTTTCCAGTTGGAGACCCATTGGCACCTTTTAGAAATCCTTATTGCGTCCCTGAAAGCAAGAGACACGCAGCCCCCTGCTGCACTGCTCTGCTGTGGCAGCACTTACAGCTGAGTGAGCGCAAAACCCGAAAGCTTCACAGAGCTTACTGCATTTTCAGAAAAGCCAAACTATGGCAAGATTAGTTCTAGCTCAGCTTACCTGCTTCAAGAATCTAATATGACAGCTTTGTTTCCAGCCTCCTATGCTTTGTTGCAGGGGCCATTTTGGGGAGGTGGGAAATGCTTAAAATGATATTTGTGATCATTCCAGATTTTGCTGTCATCTTACTTTAAAGATCCATTAAAGCTCAAATTAAGCAAGACTCCTGCTGTTAGCTTGGTCAACTGTGAATGGGTCTGTGCAACTGTTACACATCCTTTGAAAGTAATGGAGTAACACGAAAAAAACCTGCTAAGGCTTCCCTTTTGATATAGGAGGATTTTTACTGCAAGGATTTTCGTTTGTTTTAAGGCTTTGATTGCTTAAATATTTTCAGAGATGAAAGCATACATTATTCTTAATTGCTTCCTAAATTGGGAAGCTGCTATATCTTAAGCAGAGAATGAAATTATTGTGCTCTTCTTGAGGATCTGTGTCTTACTAATCTTCCAGATAAAATGAACTCTGGAGTGAAAGTCATAAATCATGATATCTTAACAACATACACTTCAAAAGAAGTATACACCCTTTCAGATTACTACAATACCATCCATGAAAGCAGAACGTAATGTGACGTGCTGGGGACATCTAGTGGAGAAAAAGTAAAACAGTAAAAATACACAACAGGAACGTTGCCTGCTGATAGAGTAAAATCAAAATAAGGACTCGCACGACTGAACAAAGGTTCACTCTGTTTAAACCCTAAATTAAACGTTTCTGGACAAAAGAAAACTGTTTTCTATTTCTAGGAGAGCCAACTATGCCTTTGTAGTTGCCTTTAAATAATACATTATACTTAATTTCATTTCATTTTGGATGTGGGAGTTTATTTCACATTTTTTCTATAGTTTTATTTATTTGGCAAGTAAATTGTTTACATTTATTTCAGATTCCTTGCCTGCAATAAAACAAGATAATACTTACCAAAAGTAAGTTGACAACTATTTTATTAATTTTGAGATGTTTGGGTGGAAGATGTTAAAAGTGGTACATACAGGTAGCTCAAATATTCCTTTCTTGTCAGAATTAAAGCTGTCAATGAAATTGATTTGAACCACTGATATTATCAGTGTTATTACATTTCATCTTTTACATTTTATATATGACCTTACAACTCAACTTGGTTTTGGAGCTGTACTGTCATATTAGGGAGCAAAATGCTTACTTTGACTACCCTCTCTACAGATTCAGAATCCTGAGTCCTTGTCAGGAATAATTTTAAACCTCCAGGAAGTGATATATTGACTTGCATGGGCTCCAGTGAGACTGGTATACCTTGAGATTTGTCAATTGAAGGAGCCTGCGGGTTTTAGAAACTGCTTGGAAGTAGAATCAAAACAATTACTGACCTGCCATTATGATTACAGATGGGCCAAATAATATTTAATACATACAGTAACCATCTTCCCATCTATCTCACTTCACTTCCATACCCAATTGACTTACAAACAAACCCATACAGGTATGTACATGCAGGCTTGTAATATGCCAAATCACTGCTTATGGGAGCAGTCTGAGACTGATTTCAGAAGCCAAAGCCAAAGAGAACCACCTAGTCCTGAGCAAGGCTTCAGACTAGAAAACATGGGAGGGCAGGTGTTACGGTATAATCATCGAATCATAGAATGGTTTGGGCTGGAAG
>NW_009230938.1:0-11548 GCF_000690835.1 Fulmarus glacialis
AGCTCCTCCGCCAGCTCCCTCAGTACACTTGCATTTCCAAATCAAAATATCTCACAGAGTTCTGGAAGTGGAAAGTGGAAGTAAGACAGATAGAACAAATATTTGACAAATCTGACTTCCTGACATGAATTCTTATACAAAAAGCTTATTTTTAAAAATTTTCCTAGTAATATGTGAAAAAGTTTGGTGATCTGAGCTTGAGATGCAGAGCTCATAAACACCTCCACCAATTCTATAAAATTCATGTGGAAACTCTTCATTCACCCTTAGTCTGAGAACAGTGGAGTTTGGCATAGTGAGAGTATAACGTTCATGTTTTTCATTTACTTGTAAAAAATTTATTTCCACATTTGTGCATCACCATTGTTTCTCTTCCCAATTAAAAAAAAAAAAAAAATCATGCATAAAGTTGCAGAATAAATATTTGGACAGATTTTTTTGTTGTCTCCAGCCTACTTATAGGGAGTTTATAAAGGCAGCTGTTTCTGTAAAATTAAAATCATAAGTAAAATTCTTTTTTCACTGTTCTTTTGAAATGTTTGAAGGAAGTATTATCTCTAGTAACAGCTGTATTGATCAGAAAAATCTAAAGAAGTTCTTTGATCTCCATTTCTAGTTTTTGGTCCAAGTCACCATTATAAGCATAGAGAAATTCAGTCTTCCTCTCTTAATAGGCTTCAAAGTAGAAAGAAAAGCTACAGTCAAAGACAGCATCTGGAAAACCGTTTCCTTTTCCAGCTAATGCAGATAAAAGAAGTACCTCTGAAAGTACATCTAAAACTATTTCTTTTTGAACAATGGTTTATACTGGAATTAATGAAAAAGCCTCCAATCGAACATTACTCTACTGGAACAGGTCAAGTCATGGCAATTGGAATGTTCTGTAGACCAAGATAACTTATGTAATGATATATACATAGATACATATTTGTATGTATATATCTATATATATACTATCATATTTATAATCAAAACATTTTTATTATCTATTTCAATGTCACTAATGAAATTTAACAAATTTTCATTAAAGGATACATATTTCTTGTTAAATGTATTTGTTTTACATTACATGTTGCAAAATAAAATTAAGAAATACAAGTCACTAACTTAAAATATTAAAACTCTACTGACGTGCTTTATTTGAGTAAAAGATTTTTTTTAAATAGTTGAATAGAAATTTTCAAAACACATATTTTCATTTAATTTTTAAGAAAATCATATTTATGAAATTGTATAATTTCCCATGAAATGGACATTCCCATTTGTAATTTTTGTAAACCCAGGTGTAAATGATTGCCCATTCACCTCGTATTGTCCATACATATGCATGCATTCTATGTTAATTCAAGCAGAATTAAGAGTGGATATTTTACCAAAGTTTTCTTATGGTGTGAATATTTGCATGTCTCTTTGAATAGGAGAATCTTGCAAATACATAAAGGTTCTTACAGTTTACTATGCTTGCTATTGTGTCCAAAGTCTATTGTCTTGGAATTTTTTTAACTGGCAGCTCTGGGTGAATGTAAATTTCAGTTTTGACTTTCAGCAAAGACCCCGCTACTTCCAGGGATCTCAGCTGATTCTAAATATAAATGGTTTTAAAAAAATCAACTCAAAAGATAGAAAATCTGCTCAGGAAAACTATCAGCCACATCTCACTGGGAGAATATGCTAAGAACTACTAGTACACATGCTCAGTTTTTCTTTCTTTATCTCTCATAGTCATCCCCTGTCAAATTATCTAAGCAGTGAGGACACTCTTAAATTCTTAAAATTCCAATTCTACCTGTGTCATATGTTTTAATCCATCAGTACTTCTTCTGAGCCCAAAAGCAATCCCATAGAAAGTCTATAGTTTCTATGAGCCATTTGTATTTATACATTTTTTTTGGAAAAATCATTCTAGTTATTTGCCAAAAATATCATCTACATTTATAGGTCAAAAGCAACCTTTGTGGTGACTTATTAGGTTGAACATTTTTTCAGGTTTTTTTTTTCAGTTTTCATTTTTTTAGCACAAAGATTTGTGTAAATTTCCACATGGAAACTTGTGTTGGTTTGGGTTTTTTTTCACAAAACATTTCACCTCAGATCAGTAATGCAACTTACCTTGCATTACTATTATTATTATTTATGCAATTATCACATTCCATTGTTAATGAGAGACACTTTGGGTTGTATCATATCTGTGTGTATATATAATATCGGTCTAATTTACTAAGACTAGCTTTCCTAGCTTCATGTCAGAACTTGTATTTGGCCAAAATAATGTAGAAAGGACAGAAATAAATCAGAGTATACTTAAGACAGGGGTTATTATTTTTCCCTATGGCAGACATTCCTTCTTTTTAGCAGACACCAGGATAAAACTGGGAGGAGGAAATTCATTGTTAGTTCCATAGTCATTTGATTTTGAATGATAATACTCACAAGCCCATAGTTCACAAGCTTTTGGAAAGGCTACAAGATTTGGTAAAGTTGTGAATTGCAACACTGATGACATAATGGCCTTGAAGAAATTGGAAATGAAATACAAAAGCCTTCTCTTGAATAATTACTAGCTAGCCTGGATATTCTCAGAGTGTACTGAAAATAAGAAAAATGCATTTGCAATGTTTCCAAGAATCAAAGCTTAAAATTCTTACAGAAGATGTAATTGTCTTCCTGGGGTTTTCTTGACTGTCTTTCTTCAATTGGTTTTGATATTTTGTTCACAATGTTGTACAGCTTTTTTCAGTGTAAAAGTCAATAATGTGTGATTTTTAGGACATTTTGAGCTGAGTATTAGTGAAGATATTCACCAAAATTAGATAAAAATGGTATTTAATATGATTAGAATGTCTGTGATTAAACAATTGGAGAATTTAATAAAATAATAATATTTTTTCTTTGTCTTTCCAAATGACACTGTGGTTTACTGGAGTCTCTTTCATAAAATTTGGATAAGAAAACAAAGCACACTTATATCCAAAATAATAATTGCAGAAATCTTGGGGCAAAGCTAATTGTCTCAAACTTGATTGCCAACAACGACACTGAAATGATGGATTTAATAGAGGATCTTGATTCAAACAGCTACCAAAAACCACAATGGAAATCAGTTGCCAACTGGGGATGAGAATGGGTGGTCTTCGGGAGGAGTTTTGGGTTTGAGTCTGCAGTGTCTTGAGCCACTTGTGCTTCCTACTGACAGTTGGTACAGAGACTGAGCGTGCGTTAGCCCTTCATCTCTGGGCTTCCCTACTGAAAATGCCAGAGTGTAGATGAGTAGCCAGAGGCATACCAAGGGAGTTGGGCCTTGAGTATAAGTGCAAGCCCTGAGTTCACCTGATGCTATAATCGTAATCAGGATCCTCTGAATGAGGATCATCCTATTCAGCTCTGGCCTTTGAGACTTCATCAGCCTGTTTTTGATCAGATATTCCTAGAGAACATTTGGGTTTGTTCTATGTAAGAAAAGTAAGCAGTAAGATACTGGAGCTGCAGTGAAATAATTTGAATTAGAGTCCTGGTATTAGAAAGAAAATTTTTCCAATTGTGATCTGAAATTATTTCATTATAAAAATCATCAGGTTAGTGTAGCCATGGCAGAGACCTGTGACACCTAGAAACAGTAAGTGTATGTAAGGACATAAGTAATATTAATTTGTCTTGAATCCAAATATAAGTTTACTTAAATATTGTAATTGATGATATATAACATATATAGCATACATAACAACATATACATAAGTATTTTTAATACCATGATACACAATATGCAAGCATTTTACATAAGTATGCAAGTAATGAAACCACCAAAGGGGTTAACAAAGATATGTGTCATTGCATAACGACATAATAAAGGAGGCAGCCAAATAACTAAGTTGCAAAGAAAAAGGAGAGATATGTTCAAGGGTCTGCCGATAGCTGTCCTATCTAATGCACAAAAGGAATGACTATCCAGACCAAAAAAACCCTGCAAAACCAAGAAAAAGCAGTATCAAAAGGATCTTTAGGAAAGGGGCAAATGGCATCAAACCACCAACCATTAAGAAGACAGACAGAATACAATGCTGCTTCAGTTCTGATTTCTCTCATCAAAAAGCTGCCACACGTGACCACCTTGACTTCAGTGACTAGGAGCCACCAACAGCCACAGTCATCAGTGCTCAATGAATGGCATCAGCTTCAGGGAGTTGCATAATCACAGCTAAAATAGCATGAGTGCTAAAGAGTAACAGTTTTGTACAGGTGGTGATGATGATCAACAACATGCAAGAGCTAAGCATTAGCACAAAGTGTGCTGCTAAGGAATTAATTTAGCAAAGTTTAGTTATCAACTGGCCTGATCTGTAAGTCTTCTAAACATTCCCATCACAGTGATATCTAATTTCTTAACTGAAATATATATATATGTATATATGTATACATACATTTACTAGCAATACTGGGGAGGTAAATATCAACACAGAAGAGTTTGATGAGAAATGAACTGGTCTAGTATATAACTCTTTTTTTTTTTTTTTTTTCGTTTTTCCATGGTACTTTATATTCTTGGAATAGGTTCCTAAACTAATGCAGACCTAACTCCCTTCCTACATCTTCTTAATAAATTATTAAATAATATAAGCTTATTTCTCCTGAACTAACTTCTGTAGTACTTAATTCCTGGGCTCAAGAAGGTAATCAGAAGTGATACGTGCAGGAAAAACAATCAATCAATCAGAAAATAGATTTTTTGGTGTGGATTTCCATTCACTGCAAGTGACTGCTAAAATTCATCTCTTCCTTCCTCACATCCTGCACTGTATGTGTTGGTTGCAAATCCTGCCCAACTGGGTGTAAATGTCTGTTGATTCTTGATCCTGCCACAGCATCTATTCCACTGTAAGAAAATATAAGTCAGTTCTGAATTCTTTTCTGCTCTTTTTCAGCTGAGTTAGCTTTGTCTGTTCTATTCTAGACGGTTGTGGTCCCTTCTTATTTATACCCGTGTGCTGTAAAACTGTAAAAAATTCCTGAATCTAGATGATTGCCCATAATTTGGTAGATTGATACAGTTATCAGATTTATATAGCAGCATTCATTTGAAATCATTCTATAAAATGGTGAGGTTGAAAACTAAATAGCTATATGCAAAGGGTTTTTTTTACAGATCCTTAAGATTAACACAGTCTATTTTATAGAAATTCAGAAAGTCTTTTTACAGTAGATTAAAATGTTTTGTTATCACTTTATCCTATGACTTCCCATTTTCTGTTCTTTTGACAAATTTTCGTTTCTTTCCTGTTTAAAATGATATTTCTAGTAGAAATCTTCTCATCCAAGGCCAAAATCTGAAGTATCATATGGCCTTTGCAACCTCATTAAATATGGTCTCAGTAGAACTAAATTGAGCCCAGTTCAAATCTATACTCTGCTTTTTGATTAAATTATCAATTTATCCTACTGGAGGGGGAAAAAAAAAGAAAAAAAAAAAACAAACCCAAACTATTTAAGTATTTCATTGAAGGATGATGTCAAGAGCTGACCAAATAATTCTGAAACCTGATTAACTTAGAAAGCATTGCCATAATGTCCAGTTGCAAGCTCAGTAAACTAGTGAGGAAACTGGACCTCTCGTGTTCTAGCTTCACTGTCTTTTCCAGTGTAGGGATAAAAGGTTGAGTTAACCATGACAAGGCCTTCTGGATTCTGGAAAAAGATTTAAATACTTGTCCTGGTTTCAGCTGGGATAGAGTTAATTTTCTTGCTAGTAGCTGGCATAGTGCTGTGTTTTGGATTTAGTTTGAGAATAATGTTGATAACACACTGATGTTTCAGTTGTTGCTAAGTAGAGCTTAACTACTCAAGGACTTTTCAGCTTCCCATGCTCTGACAAGTGCACAAGAAGCTAGGAGGGAGCATAGCCAGGATAGTTGACCCAAACTGGCCAATGGGGTATTCCATACCATATGACGCCTGCTCAGTATATAAACTGGGGGGAGTTGGCTGGGCAACAGCGATTGCTGCTCGGGGACTGGCTGGGCATTGGTCAGCGGGTGGTAAGCAATTGCATCGTGCATCACTTGCTTTGTATATATTATTATTATTATTATTGTTGTTGTTAGTATTATTATTATTATTATTTTCCCTTTTCTGTTCTAATAAACTGTCTTCATCTCAAACCTCGGGTTTTACTTTTTTTTTCCGATTCTCTCCCCCATTCCACTGGGCAGGAGTGGAGTGAACAAGCGGCTGTGTGGTGTTTGGCCCGCCTGCCGGGTTAAACCACAACAATACTTTTACTTTACATTTTGTTGCACCAAACCTTTAGATATTTGCCTCCTAAATGGAATTTACTACCTGGATTATACACACTAGCTCCACACATAAAGCCTAGATGCATATAAATGCATTAGAAAAATTGAATTCCCAGAAAGGCACATACTGAACAGAAGATGCCTGAAGTAGACAGAAAAATTGCTGAGGACAGAGCCATATCTTAAATTTTGCTGCTCTTCAGAGTATATTCTACCGAAATATCCTTTCTCTCATTTTGGTTTATGCCTTTCTGGAAGCAGATGCAGAAGACCTTGTTTTACAATAGACAGATGGCAAAATTGGCACTATTTCCTTTGCTGTGCCCTTATATCCAGTATCTGAACACTCACCCAAGACCTGGATTCAGGTGCCAACAACTCCCTGATGAAATGAAAGTCACATCCGCTATCTCACAGAAGCCTGACCTAACTACAGTGGTGCAGGTTACCCTAGACTACTCTTTGGGAAGATCATCCATCTTTGTTACATAATTAAATAGATAAGGGACAGAGAAAGAGTGACTCTTGAGATACTCATTACTCAACAGCTTGATCCACAAATGGGCCACAGCATCTCTAAGGATCTTTATGCCAAATTTTAATCATGACGGCTTAAATAAACAAAGGTCAAACATCCCTTTCAAATAACAGAGAGCTTATTATCAAGAAGAGGCTTACAGTTGCAGATCTCACTCTTCTTTAATAGGCAACCTTCTGGAACTCTAAAAGCGAGTGCGCTGGTCAGCTAAATGTATTTTTTCATTGCTTGTTTGTAACATACCAAAATCCTTTATTGTAGGAATATTCTGATATTTTTCAACTGAAAACTGGTTTTTAAAATTAGGTTATTCAAAGTTTTAGAATACCTTAACCATTGTCTGTTTTTAATAGTGGCACAAGAGACAAAGGAGTATTATTGTATTATTCTTAAATCAAAGCCTAAAAAAGCAGGCAGTGATGAGGGAACATTCAGTGATATGCAAGCATGCATTGACTTCTTCGTAGTGTGCTCACTGAATATTAACAACATTTCCCAGTGCAACAGATCAAAGGATAGTCCGTGCTTTCTGATTTTCTCTCCATAGTTACCTGCCATTAGACTGAAAACTTAGTTTGTTAGATAAGTAGTTCAAGTAAAGTTGCTAGGTCCTGGGTAGTGGATGACAGGTAAATTTTCATAAATGGTAGCACATATATAAATCTATAGGTACATTAAGAAAACTTGAGGAAGTATTGTGAATATAGGTTTGTTAGGTAATTTCTATTTCATTAAAAAGAAATTTGATGCACATTGAAACTAATTGACTTGGAGGTTTGTTTGATTTGCTAGTCCTGAATAATGTAGAGAAAGTAAAATATTCTCTGTTAAGTAACTGATTATTTGGGTGAGGGAGGAAAGCAGGCAATAAATTTGTATTTTATCCTGCCCTACCTAGCTTATTTATGGCAGATGAAAACTTCTTTTTTTAAACCTTTAGAGGAGTAAAAAGGACATCTTTCCAGTAGAAAGTTTCCAGTGCTATGTGGAACAGTAGGTACAATGTTCTTTATTCTGTTCTATAAGCTGTATTGCATGGGTAGAAGAATTCCAGAGAATTTTGTTCTTGCTATTATAAATGAAACCCAGAGTAACTCTTCAAAAGCTGATGATGCTTAAAATGTTTGGTATCTGTGACTTATCATAAAAGTACAGTAAGCCATAGTTTTAAGAATATAAGTTGTCAATGAAACTTGGTATCAATATCACAGGAAGAAAGAAGAGTAAGAATGTTTTCACAAAACTGTATACAGTCTTAGAAAGAAAATGACTGACTAATGCTACCCATATTTTTGAAAAAGCTAGTAATTTAAAATAAAAAGTCATAACCAGAAGTCCAGAATTAAAATACCATGCAGTAATTAATGCATAGAAGAAAAGTGATTCTGAACTTTTTTTTTTAAATATAGACTTGAATAAGCAGTGGAATAAATTCAGGCTGTAGTACAAGAAGTGTGTAGAAAATAGATGTCACAGTAATAATAACTAGTTTTTTGCAGTGTAAAAGACTATAAATGACTTATGTTCATCAGCTGGGCACAATACAGACTTTAATGACCAAAGTTTTCTATTTTATATTGCTGGCATGATTTTTTTTTATCTTACACATGAAAGTCTGGAAAGGTACAAAACTGATATAATAAAGATCTCTAAGTTTCTCCTAACAAATCTCTTTCCTCATTCCCCCAAATACCTATAATCCTAAAAACAGTGTGATATGAACTGTTCAATTTGATCTCATAGAACTGACTGGACTTTATGATTTTACCAGGTTTAAAACTCATTACAATTAAAAAAAAAAAAAGTGTTTTTTTTTTTGTGTGTGAAATTCAAACAGCAGTAAGAAATGGAGGATTTTATATTCCTCCAATTTTTTAAATTCTTTATTGTGATTATTGTGTGACTACAGATGTTATCACTGTGAGCTGACTGAGCAATTGCATCATATGATCAGTTCTTCTTCAGGCAGGTCTTCCCTGTTTAATGATTATGTTTTACAATTTCTGAATCAATAAAAAAAAAATTAAAATGCAACAACCCCAAAACTAGAAAACCTTTCTACTTCATTATTTTTACATTCATTCTTTGATTGAAACTTTTCTAAAAAGTGAACTTTGTGAATCATTCAGTCCCAAATGTAAAGTAAAACCAATGAGTACATTAATATCAAGGGGCCATTTAATCTGTCAGAAGCATGGTAGGCTGATTTGCAATTGTGGGGTCTTAGTAAGCTCGCCTGGCAAATGCGTTCTCCTTTAAATAGTTAGAACAGCATAAGCTGTCCAAAATCACAAGCCAATGAAGACATGAACAATATTTCTGTCTGTTGTTTTCAAATATTCATTCAAAATATGAAAAGCTTTTCATTCTTATTCACTGTTGAATTGTTGTTTGTTTTCCTCTAGATGATACAAACAAAGTTTTGCCATACTAATTGGAACAAAATATTTAGTGTGAGTCACCTTCTACTGTAAAATTGCAAAGGCTCCTGTTATTACTCGGGGGCCAAAATGTTGATACAAAATGCCTGATGCACATCTAGGAATCTATTACCAGCCTGAAGTAGAAGGACTGACTGATTATCAGTTTTTGAATGGATATAACATTTTGAGATGACATAATTCAATAGAATTTGGAAATATGTGAAAACAGTCACATTCCAAGAAGGAATTCTGGGGCAAAACAATGGCTTAATAAGAGTTGTATCACTACAGTGTCTGAATTTTTTTGATCCTTGTTTTCCTCTCTTATTTTCTAGAAATTTCAAATTATTACCAAGAGAAATAATAATTTAAAAAAACCCACAAAATCACACCAGACTCACCTCTTATACACCAGCAAGGTGAATGTTTTATTTTGTGCAAACATTTAGTGATCAACGGCTCAACGTCCAGATAAAGATCAGTGACAAGCGGTGTTCCTCAGGAGTTCATATCGGGACTAGTACTGTTTAATATCTTTGTCAATGACATAGACAGTGGGATCGAGTGCACCCTCAGCTGGCAGCTCTGGAACCCTCAGCACAAGAAAGACATGGACCTGTTGAGCAGGTCCAGAGGAGGACCATAAAAATGATCAGGGGTGATGAAACACTGCTCCTACGAGGAAAGGCTGAGAGAGTTGGGGTTGTTTAGCCTGGAGAAGAGAAGGCTTCAGGGAGACCTTATTGCAGGCTTTCAATACTTAAAAGGGGACAGACTTTTTAGCAGGGCCTGTTGCGACAGGAAAAGGAGTAACGGTTTTAAACTAAAAAAGTGTAGATTTAGACTAAAAGAGGGTAGATTTAGAATAAGGAAGAAATTTTTTACAATGAGGGTGGTGAAACACTGGCACAGGTTGCCCAGAGAGGTAGTAGATGCCCCATCCCTGGAAACATTCAAGGTCAGGTTGGATGGGGCTCTGAGCAACTTGGTCTAGTTGAAGATGTCCTTGCTCATTGCATGGGGGGTTGGGCTAGATGACCTTTAAAGGACCCTTCCAACCCAAACTATTCTATGATTCTATAATTCCATGATATATTTTTGAAGAGGAAAAAGGCAAAATTGAGTAGAAAATGGAGTAGAACAAAATGTCATTGTATTACAACCTTTTTTTAGAGGTAAAAAAATAAACTGGGAACTGCTATATAGAAGATCACATGTTTATTTCTTAAACTGAGTAAAGAACTCTGTTCAGTTTGACCAGTTTTCACCAAAAACATATGGGCAAAAAATAGCCAGAACAGAGAAATATGCATCATAAATTTCCAGGAACAATGTCTGAAGGATTGAAATTATAATGATCAAAAGAAAGTAAAAAATATGAATTGTAAATTTATAAACCAATGAAATAGGTGACAAATCAGTATTGGGGAGGGGAAGTACTCATCAGAGAATACAGTTTTGAAAAAGAAATAATAGTAGCTGGTGGCAACTTAACATCTATGAAAGATAATGTTTATCTTCTTCATTGTCTTGACACAATTACCAATGACAATGAACTCAGAAGCTTAATATGAAGAATGAAACATTACTGTAGAAGTGGACTGCAAAAAAGTGAGTGTCTTGACAAACGAGACACTTCTTCATGCAAGTACACCTGAGTCATATGTTATAAATCACTAGATACTTGAATCTTTCACTGTAGTTGGAATCCAGCTTGTGCATTCAAAGTAATTTTGAAACATAGTTCATGTTCCTACCAGACTCTACAGAATAATGAAATCTCTTTTAAAGGTAATATATTGCCCATAATGTCTATCTAGTGTCATAGTCAGAAGTAGAGGACTAACTATTGCACACACAGCCAATGCTTCTTTCACCTGTTTCCTTGAGCATTGGAGGTCATAACATGATCAGAGCTAACAAAGGTGATGTTGTATAAGTCTCTAGGATTCTGTGAAAAATAGTAGCAAAGGAAACAGTGTAGTCCCCTGCTTTTTTTTTTTTTTTATAAATATACACAATTTTTAGAAGTTCATTGGTTAATTACATACAATTTAGAATTCAGCAATGAAGTTCATCCTAAGTTATTAGGAACAGACTTGTCTGCTGTACAAACATATTCATGTTTTTTTCTTGTTTGTCTCTTCCAAATAAGGAGTTAATTCACAATTTTCTGAATGAGTCTTGATGCTACTTATGTTTGTTATGTTGCTCCCGAAGTTATTTCTCAATGAAAGCATTCAACAGTTTATATACCAAAATGTTCACTATACAGGTAGGGAGTAATATCATAAGTTTCAAAT
>NW_009230939.1:0-13267 GCF_000690835.1 Fulmarus glacialis
ACTCTGTCCCAGCCAGAACCAGGACAATTACATGCTTTAGATCAAATATCAATCATATGAATGCTATTCAGAATAATGAACTGGTCATATCATGCTTGCTGAGAAAGTAAAACATAACTTAGGAATTTTTGTAATTTAATCTTGAATACTTTAAAAAGGTTTTATAGGTTTCTTTTTCTCTGTAATTAACAAAACTTCTTCCTTTCCTTTGTAATTATTCTACTAGTGCTTTTTCTTCCCTCATTGACACAGTCACAACATTTGCTAATAGGAATAATGTACTTATTTCCCCTATAAGAATTTTGTAATATTTGTCATTAAGGAAATTTCTGAAATATGAGGGGAAAAGGAGCAAATTATTATTTAAACAAGGTTCTTGATATTAATTCTTGTTTAGAAACCAGTATTCCCAGAACATGACAAATATCGAGGGACATATCTACAGACAGGTAGAACTACTATGTTGCTAAAGCCACAGAATTTGCTATGGTTTGTTAAATCATTATTTCTATTTCAGGGGCTCCTGTATATCCCCCACTGAGACTGGATACCCTCTCTTTGTTTAAGGATATCAAGAATATATGGGGGAGAGGGGGAAATACAAACAAACAAACAAACAAACAAAAAACAGGTACAGAATGGTGGTGTCCTTCCTTTAATTGCGTTTAAATGATAAAACACAACGTACCTGGAATTATAGTCTTGTAGAGCGACAGAGGACCTCTCTTACCTCATGGAGCTTAATAAAATCTCTCACATAGCTAGAGAAACTTAATGTTAATATACAGCACACCATAAAGAAAGCTTCTCAGGGGTCTTTTTAAGAATTTAAAACTTTGCCTTAGATTTAAACAAGAGTACTTAGGGTTCTGCCTTTCTTCCCCCCTCAAAGCAATGAATCATCTATTAACAATTAATTTCACCCATACCAAATAAAATGTTAGACTACTAATGAATGCAGTCTGAAATGGAAACAGAGAAAATATATAGAAATATTTTGGTGACAAATATATGAAATTAGCTTTTTGCTAACATATCCATAATTTTGAAATTTAGCATACCCCAGATCTAAAATCTGTACCAAGCATACTCTTTTTAGAGAACACCCCTGCCAAAATGGGAACAGAAAGGATCTTCTTGAAACAAGTATGTCTCAAGTATTCCCCTAATTACATTTGCAAATCAAAATATTGCATTACTAACTTACCAAGGTAGAGACCAAAAGACTAAGATGGCTTTAATTTATGAGGATAGCTAGTGTATCCATTACCCTCATTTCAAAGCAACATAGTCCTCATGAATCCAAAATCCTCCATTGCCCGCAGTTCACAGTCCTCATGAATCCAAGATCACATGAATCTCATGGAAAAACTTGTCAACTGACATCTTTGACCGTTATAGTCTTTTTCTTTAATTTTAAGGAAAGTTTTACCAAGCTATAGGTCTTCAAATTCTGTCCCACAGAGAAATAGATCTTTTTGCAGTGCAGTGTTGTATGTCCAAAATGAAATGGCTAAATTTATTTTTACAAAAAAAAAAAGTGAAATACCTCATGCCTTATAACACAGATGAACCGCTACCGAATGTTTCTATGTTTCTAGCTCAGTTTTAACCTCAGAAATGGAAATCTAGTCATTTTTCAGTCAACAGTTCCAGGATGCAAAGCTCTGGATTAAACATGTTCTTCTGAAGGTCTTTTAATACTTTTTTTAAAAAAAAAAAAAATTTTTATTTATTTTATTATGACAGGATTGATTTCAAGCTTCATACGCTAAACTTTATACAGAAAAAAGGAAATATATGAATATGTGTGAGCTATACAAACTGAAAATCACTTTTGATGAACTGAAAAACTCTACTGTAGTTTTCCCACTAATAAGCAAACAGTAATTTACGTCATAAAAGATTTTATAATCTATATATTTATTCAGAGAGTGAAAAGAGTCTAGGGAAAAATAAAGCCAAACAATGCAATTTCAAAAGAATTACAGTAAGCTTTAAAATGTTTATTGGTACAATTTTTCCTATCCTCCCATCTACAAATGAATCTGCCATATGAAATGAGTCCTTAAATGTCCTAAAGTCCTTAAAGTCCTAAAAATCCTTACAGAAAATATTAAAGAAAGTGGAAAATTATAACTTTCTTTCCAAGCAATATTTCACCAAGTGCTGTTCTCTGAAAACATGTCAATAATAACATTCTTTTTTTAAAACAAATCTAAAAGGAAAATTTGTTTTTCTACAGGAGAAAAAATTGTGCAACCATAACCTGTACTAACATTAATTGTTATAACTCCAGATACGTAATGGATAAAGGGAAGAAGATGAAGTCTGGAAGTTAACTGCATGAAGTCAAAGGAAATAAATTGTTAAGAGGTTCAAATCATGTGATGTAATAGTCTGATATAAAGTCTGATAATCAGTATGCTTATCTTCAACCTCAGACTGGGAAAGAACTTATCCATACCTAAGGAGCAACACAAGAGAGAAAAAAAAAAAGTCTTATTTACATTAGTCATATTGGTACCTGAGCAATCAAAAATACACAAAGAATCTATCATCTACTTCAAAAAGAAGTGCATGTTTTATGGCAGGAATATTTACATAATCTTTGACAAAAAAAAAAAGTAAGGAACGACTGAAATCGTGAGGCCATGGTTTACAAGAAGGTATAGGGTAAGTTTTAAATAAAAAACTGTTTAAAAGACATGGTGGTAGCAAGTACTTATATAATATGGCATGATTATTCTGAGAGTATTTGACATTTCCTGTGCAGCCATACTTACTCTGACATATTCAGGAAGGTAGAGTACAAGTGGAGACAATTAATAAAAAATCCTTGATTTACTGTTTTTTCACTTGGCTTCTCTTTTCTTGGCTATCTTCTAGATACTCAGTACAATAGAAATAAGTTGAAAAAAGTAAATAATGATTAAGCAGCTATTATTGTGAACACTTAATGGAAGAATCATAGAATCATAGAATCATTAAGGTTGGAAAAGACCTCTAAAGATCATCAAGTCCAACCGTTAACCCAACACCACCATGCCCACTAAACCATGTCCCTAAGCGCCTCATCTACACGTCTTTTACATACTTCCAGGGATGGCGACTCCACCACTTCCCTGGGCAGCCTGTTCCAAGGCCTGACCACTCTTTCAGTAAAGAAGTTTTTCCTAATGTCCAATCTAAACCTCCCCTGGCGCAACTTGAGGCCATTTCCTCTCGTCCTATCACTGGTTACTTGGGAGAAGAGACCGACCCCCACCTCGCTACAACCTCCTGTCAGGTAGTTGTAGAGCGCGATGAGGTCTCCCCTCAGCCTCCTCTTCTCCAGGCTAAACAGCCCCAGTTCCCTCAGCCGCTCCTCATAAGACTTGTGCTCTAGACCCTTCACCAGCTTCGTTGCCCTTCTCTGGACACGCTCCAGCACCTCAATGAAGAAGATAAGCACAAAATTCCTTAAAAAGTCTTTTTTGAAAGGAATCTTTAAAAATTTTGTAATGACATGCTACCTTTGTAGCTCACAGAGAAAAACATTTTTTATTACCTGTTTAAGTACCTAAATAACACTTGGCTAAATTTTAATGTAGTAATATAATCATCAATATCAAACTCAGACCCTTGGTTATGCTAAATAATAACTATCCCATGAATATCTCTATGACGCTGGTGTTAATTGTGGTGAAATAACATGTCATTCCATTTGAACATCATAGTAAAACATTATAGCACATATTAGAAAATATCATATAACTTAGGCATATGTAAGAATCCTTCACTGTGTAAAATATTCATTTGCATACCTGAAGCTGGTCCGGTGTTTTGAATGAAATATGCATAGCTGCCATGTTTTCATTTGGGATATCTTATTAGCTGGTATTAGTTTATATATAAAAAATGTATCTTACCAGTTAAAAATGATTGATCGAGGCTGAAGATTTTGACATTTATATAAAAGACTGACTTACATTTTGCAGTGAGCTGAGAAGTGAGCTGAGGTGGTGAGCTGAGAGAACAAATACATTTCTGCAGGACAAGCTGAAGCAAATTTCTCAAGAGTTTTCTGTTCTGTGAACTGTATTTTCTGTATTTCCCCAAAGCTGCTGTTGTTCACTGTACATATAAAAATAGACATTTATGTCTATATAAAAATTTCTGTAAATCAGTAAAGTACTTAAGTTGTAGACCCTACTAAATGGACGTGATTGAAAGATCAATTCCTTCCTCTTCTGTTGTCCCAGAGATCAACTGCTTGGGTGTTTTTTTTTCTGAAAAAAACCCTAAAACCTTGTGTTATACTTGTACCTGCTCATTCCAAATACCACGGTAAGCACTTCCTGGACTTTTTTGTTCAATAAACATGACTTCCTGCCCTCAGCCAATTGTGAAAACTTTAGAGTCAGTTGTTACAGAAGAAAGAGAATTCTTTCAGCATTCTGGTTCTGTCTTTTGTCTGAAGTTTTGGTGTATGTAGCAGGAAGACTAAGAAGTCAAGAATTGCAGCTTAAAATGGGTCCTTCTCCTTAGAGCCTCAAAGCCTTGCAACTCTTTAGGTTACCGGTTTGATAAGAAATAATTTTATCTTCATGGATCTTCCTGTGTTATTTTTGAATTCTGCCTGACTGGAACCGAGGTACAGAGTCCGTAAAGTCAGGAACAGGGGGACAACCTGACATTCTTTCTAACTTCAGAAAATTTCTATTTCAGTTTCGCTCATATAAAGTCTTTGGAATGTAATTTTGCAGAAATTATTAAGAGCTCAAGTATTTGTTCTGATGAAAATAAAAATATTTTGGCAATAACTGACTGTTTCATGGAACAGAAATTCATTTCAAGCATGAAATGCATGAAGCTAAGTTTGTAAACATATCTATTTACTGCTGGACACATATCACAGGAATGAGTGTAAGGAGTTAATCATTGTATTAATCACATTTAGATCTATTTGTTATACAGATCTTGAGAAAGACCATGAGAAAGAGATCAGGTCGCTGTTGTCTGCAGTTACTCACATCTCAAACTAGTAAAAACCTCTGGCACAGAGCAAGAATAAGATTTTTTTTTTTTTTTTTTTTTACCAGGGCCTCTCTGTAATTGATTGCAGTGGAGCCCAAAGGCTGAGCTGCTGTTGGTTGTACCCCTTTCCTGTCAAGATGGTTTGAATTAAAGATTGTGATCTTCCTGATACAGCTGCTGGGTTTTAATCATGTTGTTTGTGGAGTAATCACATATAATTATCTAAACAGAATAAGGTAATTTGGCAAAAAAGATCATCTTCTGTACACATAAGTATTTCTGGGATTATTAATTAGTAGACACTTACATGGGAAACTGTGCTCTAATCTGCTTTGCCTTTTTGTTTTTTGCACGCTCTTTCAGAGCTAAGTGAGAATCAACTGGGTCCCCTACGGAGCAGCAGACTACATATATTGCAGTTCTCTATACCTCTGTTGACCCACAACAACTACTCATGAACATCTAAAGATAAAGGCTTCTATTTACTACAGAAAGTATACGTTTTTAGCATAAATGCAGAAGAGACGTTGATCTAATACAGCTGAAGACCAATCTCTCAAGAACATGTCATTGTTCCAGAGAATTGTTTTATTTAATCATATTTATAAAACTCAGTTTCTCAAAACTGTTGGTCATCCATTAATTTGCTATTAAAACAAACTGCGAAAACCAACATTCCATCTTTGATATTGACATTGACCTTCAAGGCAAAAGAAAGTTAGCAAATATAGTTCTGAAATACAGCTTTATAATGTATTTCAAGTTATCCATTACTTACTTATTTATTTCATTTGGATTTTTTTTTCTTCTACTTCTGTTACTTATTATGAATTATAACAAAATATATAACAATTTTACCAATAAAAACCAGATTATATTTCTGATGTTTTCCAATCCAATCCTGTCAGTCATAAGTAAACTCTGTTACTGTGCTTAGGACTAAGAATTTTGTATTCTCTGCTGAACGTTTACATGAAGATCACTTGCATATAACAAGGATTCAATAAATTATTTACTATCTTTACATACATGATTACTACTGTTGAAATCAAGAGATGCATCCCTTTAAAGTATACATTTTATTATCTTTCTGAATGAGACAATTTGAAGAAAGAAAATGAAGAAAATGAAGAAGAAAAAGTCTATTAATTGTAAAATAAATAGTTATTATAAATGAGTGAGAAAGCTTTGTTACGAGTGATGTAAACAGGCACAGCAAACTTAGTTTTTTCAAAATGTACATGATTTCAGTTTACATGAGATGTTTCAATTAAAATGTATTTTTGTTTCTTTTCATAATTATTTATAAAACACATTTTTACAAACACATTTTGGGCTATTGATTATTCATGACTGTTTCTTTTAGTAATTAACTATTCTGTTACGTTTTTTACCTGTCTTGTAAAGTGCAATTTCTTTCCCCGTAAACAGAAAAGTAAAAACCCACATAAACTTCAAGATAGCTGACAAAGGTTTCCAAAACAAACTCATAAAGGCATTATTTCCATGACTACAAGTAACACATTGTCTATGAAGTCTACAAGCAAAATTAAGACAACAAGCAAATTTAATAACATGGAAAATAATCTCTTATTTCAGGCAAGCGCTTCAAATTGTATAAATAAATTGTATTTGCTATATACATAGTGATATGTGTACATGTGTTTGCAAATAAGCAAAGTTCCCTACCTCTTCTTGATGTTGGGTTGAACGTCTGTAATTTGGCTAAAAGTGGAATGCTGATTACACTGGAATCCTTCCCACCTGCATTAAGGCTGCTACACGTGTGTTCCTGTTCATTTGAAGATGTCATTCAAAATACTGCCTTTGGCTCTGTAAAGCCCCATTTGGTTTTACGTCTATCTCCTTCAGTTCTACTAAGATCCTCTCTCTAAATCTTTATTCTCTAAGACTATAAAATAACAGGTATAATCAAAAGCTTTTTAGACTACATTCCAACAAACATAGTGATTTTACATATTCATTAATGTTGAAAATGTTGCTTTTAGACTTTGCCAGCTTTGAAAATATGTTTAAAACACTTTTTAAAACACTCTTTAAAACAGGTATAATGTAACAAGTTATTGTGTATACAGTGTTAATAGATTTCGTATAAATATCCAATATTTTTTAGCTTATTACTCATAGTCCTTTTGCAGTCTGCTTTTAAGCCTGATATATTCTCAATAAGCGATATTATGGACCAAAGATAAGCAAAAACCAGGTAAAGTCATATGACTGTACCTTAGACAATTTCCTCATCATTGCTTGCTCAATAAATGCTATATTATAATATGTAGCTTCAACAACAGTTAAATCTGGTTTGAGTAGCTTGTTGTTTGACCCTGTTGAGTGATTAATAATGTCATTTACCATTATTGCACTTATAACCCATTATGATTATCTTTTACTACATGGTCTGTACAGAATTTGTAGGAGTGTATCAAAAGTCATAATCCCAATAGAATACGTTTTCTATATTGAACATAATACTAAATAAGTAGATAACTATACAAATATCATTAAATAAAATGCTTGCAGCTGTTTTTATTTCTTAAAAGTATAATGAATTAATTACCAGATAAGAAATCAAAATTCTAAACTGATAAATGTATGAACCAATAAAGTATTAAGATAATATGTATGTTCTGAAATTAATTTTCTAATAGAAAAACAATTTAGTATGGGGATTACTATGTATATTGATTAGGAAAAGACTCATCCTCTTCTATTATTAATATAAATAGAAAAAAAATCTTGGTGGAGTCAATGGCATTAGAAAGTGTTTTGTTGAGAGAAATTATTAGAAATAATTATTGTAGTGCATTACAAATATACTTAACCTTAAAGATAACTTTCCTGTGGCAAGAATCTCTCCCCATTCCCATATGCTGTGCCATTAAACCACTGAGAAAATCTTCTTATTTATTATAGCTGAAAGCATTTTTAAATGAGTTGGTCAGAACTCCTTGGAGGAAGAATACAGCGATATCTTGAGCTTACAGTTGTTTGTGGCAAAGTGCCTATAAGCCACTGTGAAAACGCTAACTCACTAATCTGCAAAAAGCTGGAGCCATTGGCTCCATTCTGTTTACCTAGTTAGAAAAATTTTATAAGGCAAAAATGTAATTTGCAATTTATTTTCTCCGTAATAGAATGTTCTTTGACTTTTTTAGCGATTGACTGATGAGTTTTCATATAAACATCTCTGTTGAAAAAAATGATTAGTGATGGCACATTCCCTCAACCATAGGTTGATAACCTTAGGACAGGCAGATGTTTGGGTGTTTCTGACTGGGACTCATGCTCTCAGCAAACACATATGGTGTTCATTCATGGTCTTTTGGTTTCTACTCTCTCAACCATCTGTTAAAAAGGCATCTTGCCTGTTAACAAGCTAGTTATATTGTTCTAAAGAGATATGGAAATCAAGTAAATATAGGGTAAGAATACCTGAATAAACATCAAATATGGCTGTTTCCACTAAAAGTCTATTTAAACCATATTGTGTCATATTTATCTTTAATTCTCTAAAACCCTTACAAAATAGTAATTGAATAAAACAACTAGCTTTGTAGTCTTCATTTTATTGAAAAAATAACAAATATTTGTTATTTTATTTATATACAGCATTTTTGAACGTTTATCATTTATAATCTCTTCAGCCAGTGTCAATAACTTTCTGATATAAATCACTGTCTTCAATGGAACTTGTGCATTTCACACCAGCTAAGTACTATATTTAAAATATTGTTTGTATTTCAACTTATGGAATCTTACTAAGCTTTACATTTCAAAATTCAAATCACATTGTTCTCTAGCTTTTTCAATATTAAAGAAAGAAAAAAAAATCAATAATAGGCTAAGACATTACAGCTTTTTTCAACCAATTGCTGACAAGACAGTGCTTCCTCTTGTGAGATTCAGGTTTAACCATGTTAAAATGCAATCATGATGTACAGGCTGGATTACTGATATTCTTCAAAGCTAAATATGGAAATGCAAACCTAACAAAACCTGCAGCTAGTTTAGAACATAGCAGTTTATATATTTGGTTACCCTGATAGTGTTATCTTATTATCTGGAGATTTTCCAACTCAACTGGACAAGCCCTCTGTGATACGATTTTCCTGTGATATGATTTTCCTTGGAAGTTACTCCTAGAAGATATCCAGAGGTCCCTTTCTGACTTTAATTATTCTATGAAGAACAGTTGTGAGAAGATAATGTTACAATAACCTTGATAACCTTAAGCTTGATTTTCTGTTACTATTTCTATTGTTTTTATTGTGTTTGAATGTTTAATATTATCTGGTAGATACACCCTTTTATAATTACTTCAGACTATATATTAAAGCTTGGCAGTTTGCCTAGGAAACTTATTAGCTCAGGGTAACATAATTGACCAATAATTACACGATGAATATATGTATACTTCAGACACCTATAGCCAATAACTTTCAAACAGCTCTAAATATTAAAGTGCAAGAAAGCAATAAACTACACAGAATTTCACTTTTTGCAGTATACCTAAGATTCCATGGACAGAAAATGTAATGAAATTAATTTTGTAGAAGCTTGTTATGAGAAGAAACTTAATGAACATGAACATGTGAGGAAAGATAAAGTATTTGATATTTGAAAGGAAGGGGACTGGCTAGATAAAAATAATTCAAGGTTGTGTGGAAACAATAAAAGGAAGAAAGACTGAAAAAAATTATATAAAGGAATAAATGGGTTGAAGATAAAGAAACAGTACACACACAATTCTGGAATGAATAACTGTGCTACACACCAATAGCTGTGATCCACTTTCAGATTTACACTTCATTCATTTAAAAGAAAAGGAGTCATTTAATACATCTCCTTCATCTTTGAAAACTACTCATTCTTGGTCTCAAATATATTTCTTCAAAAATATATTATTATGGAGAGAACTCATTTATCATGGTACCAACCTGAAAATTATGTGAGGTGATAATGATCGCAAAATTCTCTCAGAATTAACATCTACATTAGAAAGATATGAAACTAGGAGTTCAGAGAAGATGTTAAAAAGTTAAAGGACCAGAAAATTCCTTATTTAGCTAAGCATTTTATTTAACAGTTTGTCTTAACTAGCATGTGTTTGTTGTAAGAATATTAATAAGCATGCAGATGATGAAAGTACATATAGATTATTAAAATTACCAAAATGGTTATATCCATTAACATATATGAGTACCCTGAATATATTATTTTCATAGCATTTGGTACATTTTCCTAGTAATTTTTATTCTTCCCAGCACAAAAAAAGTGTATTTTTTTTTAATACTTTGCTAAAGAAAATAAAAGAAAAAAAAAAATGTGCAGGTGGTAACTTGTATTTCTCAGATGTAAAATTTTCAGGGATCTTTGATGTCTTTCAGATGAACAAAGCAAAGTATTTTGCATACCAAATATCATCTAATATATTTTACTAGAAAATCTGTCACTGTAGGACTTCAAACTCATTTCTTATCCTGCAAACCTTTTGTCTTGCATTATTTTGCCAACGGTCTGGACATAGTAAATAGCTTATGGGAAAGGAGTAGAGTTGCCACAATGATTTGTTCTGCATTTTATTATTTCTGAGTCAGTAATAAACCATACAAAATGCCTTTGAATATATTTGTCACTTGTATTTCAACTTAAAGGATGTTTTTAAACTATCCATTTTGATTTGTATTCATTTTATATAGCATCAGATTGATTTTCCAAGTCATGTGGTACTGCTTCTTCTCCTAGACTTCTTAAGAACTTTTATATTAACTGACTGATTCTTACTGAAGGAAATATTTTCCATTCCAAAGACTGGAAATTCTTGCAAATTCTTAGCAATAATATTTAGAAATAGCTTTCAAAGTTGCCAATAGAGAACACTAACTTCAACAGTAAAACACATTTTTTAAATATAACTTTTTAAATAGAAACCATAGAGTTACCTTGCAGAATAGATAATTTGATTTTTTTTATTAAGTCCTTACTTCTTTGACATCACAGCATGATTTTCTCTCAGGACTGGATTTGAAATATATTTATCCTAAGAGAATAAATATAGGATGATCCTATAGGATGTAGTTTTCTTATAATTTCTTCTTTATTTCATGTTAAATCTTTATGATAAATATTGGATTATATTAAAAATATTGGATTATATTGAAAAAGTGTTATTTCTAAAATTATAAAATCAACAACACAACTGAAAACAAACATATATCATATTTGCATTGGTATTCATTATTGTGTCTTTTTTCTCTTACCTACTTTCTTCTATACTACACTTATAGCTTTTTATAGCAGAGATCACTCTCCCTGTGTCAGTTTTATATGCAAAATAATGGAGTCTTCATCCATAACTGGACTTCATAGGCAATAGTTCAATTAAGATTAATTGCAATGCTAATATCACCTCACGATTATTATTATTAATTATTATTATTATTATATGAAACCTTTGGTAAATGTTGAACACAAAAGAAAGTAAATTAAATAGAAACACTAAAAAGAATGGGCATTCTAATGAAGTGCCATCAACAGTCATGTCTTGTTATTACTGGTATTAACTTACTGACAAGTAGCATCAGCAAAACTAAAATGGAAATAGTAAATATACTACTTTTGACTTTCTTTGTGTGAAATATTTGGGTTTGGCCCAAGTGATTTCTTAATTTGTGTACTCCAAAGTTCTCATCCTTCAGAAATAATGACCACTAGACAGTATTTCTGCCATGATTGAAACCTGGAAAAAGGCAGATATTGTTTTTAGGCAGTTGGTTATTTGCATGTTTAAATAAACACATATTCTGCCTGTGAATCCACGAGACTCAAGTGGAGCAGGAAGCAGAAAGTTTTTCTCCGTGCAGGGGAAAAAGTAATCTGTTCCATTTAAGATACTTAAAATAGACAAAAGAGAATCAATACAACACTTTTTAAGCCATATGACAAATGTGAGCTGTTTTCTTTTTCTCAATGAGACACTCGATGAGACACTCGATGAGACACTCGATGATCTTGGAGGTCTTTTCCAACCTTAATGATTCTAAAACAACATACAGTATTACATATAAATCATTAGCAAACTGAGACCTTAATTCATACTAAAATAAACTCAATCCAATTACAGTAAAATAAACACAAGGTATTTCCTTCAAATTATTTTCAGATTACAGTTTGGTGGAAAGTTTCTAAGGAAAGAACTCACCTGACAATTGTAGTTGAAAGGTGAAACTACATTATTACTGTTGTTACACTTCTTCATTTTCATGAAAAGGAACCTGATTGCGTCTTCTAATGGCTTCATGATATAAATGAAGGCAGAAAATTGTCAACAGAAACAAAATCAAGTTCAACAGTAAAAGCATCCTTGAAAATATGCATACTTGAATGCCAGAGAAAAAGTCAACATATAAATTAAACATTTAGAGGGACCATTCAGGAAAACAAAGCAATTTTACCAAAGCTATGTGATAGACCTCTACAGCTAAACAGTTTAACTTATACAGTATTTGAATGTCATGATTGAAAAGACCATTAATTTCACCATTTTAATTTTTTTTCTTATATATATATGCAGGCAACCCAGGTGATACATTCATTTATCCATTCCTGACAGGATTCTTTTTGCTGACTTCATTCTGCAAAAAGTGGATTCCTGAGAGTAATAAGAATTTTGTATGCCTTTTGTCCTCGAGATCCACATTATTGCTCTTACATTTTCTTTCCTGTCTTATGCCTCTCCCTATCGCTTGCCAGGGAATTTATCCTACTGCTCTAGATGTGTCTGGCTAATGTCAGTGAGAGAGTCAAAGTCCATTACTTTGTATTAAATTGAGATAATTGCCCTGTTGTCCTGTATTAAACTGTAATGAGTGCCTTGTCTCCTCCAATACCAGGCACCACAGCTTTACATTGATAATCTCAGAGAAAGCACGTTGTGCCTTAGCTTTCCACATAGTCTTTCTGCATCTGTTTCCTTGTCTTGTGAGGTTTGATAGAACCTGAGAGAGTAGCTATATGGCTTCAGGCTTTTTGCAAGACGGAGTTATGGTAGACAAAATAAATGTTGGAGATGCTGAGGAGAATGAAGAGATAGAAGGAGCGGAAGGAAAGAATCATAGGAATGTAAGGCTGAACAGGTCAGGCCAAAAGTGCAATGAAGACCTATATGCCCAAAAAATGGTTTATCTGGTATAAAAGTGTTTTGGTTTAGCCCAGCAGGCAACCAAAC
>NW_009230940.1:0-6082 GCF_000690835.1 Fulmarus glacialis
TAATAATAATAATAATAATAATACATATATAATTTATTCTTTCTCTGGAGTGTGTGTTCTAAGGCGATTTGGATGCTATCAAAAGAAAAATACTGTATTTTGGATCTTCATTCCAAAGTACTGTTATAGTTCTCTTCCGGAAGGTTCAGCAATCTTGCTAGAAAACATACTAAAACTTACAAAGTTCTGATGCATTTTACCTCACGTAAAACTAGTTCACAGAGCACAGAAAAAGCCTTTATAACATCAAAATTTTGACTTAAATCTGTTAATCTGAATCAAAACTTGGTCAAATATTCCAAGTCACCTTTTTCATTATAAAAAATGATGTTTCAGGGAGGGAAAAAACCTCCTACTTTCCAAACTTTTTTTTTTCCCCTTGAATTTCCACCCCCCCTAAACTTAAGACCACCTATTGTTATGAGCCCAAACCTGCAAAGGTTGGATTGCAAACTTGTGCCAAGATTATAAACAGGATGGAAGGACTTGGGTGTGAAAAGCATGGGAAGAGATTTTTACATATCTTGTGAGTTTGTTGTGAAAACTCTTCCCTTCAGGGTGACAGACACCGACAGTGTTAAGAAGGAAATATGGTACATGTCTTAATAACAGAAAGTTAAATTACATTATTTGTGTCCTAGTTGCCTAAGAAAGTTGGTTTTAGCACAAGAAACCCACTTGCCGTTACAGCAACCATCCATGGAGGCAAACAGAACTGGACAGCATTTTTGTCAAGAAGAAACTTGATAGAAACTTGACTGTCGAGATTTTGACACAAGCAGCCTTAGGCTCAGGTGCCCAGTTTCTAATACTCCCTCTTAAGATCTTCTTGTCCCTCAATTTCTTGGTTCTTTTGCACTTGTAAAATCATAATCTCACTGCTTTTTAAGAAGGGAATACAAGGCACCATAAAAGGAAGGAAATCAAGGTATGGTGTTTCCAAAATAAAGCAGAAGTATTTCTTTCTGGAGGAAAAAAAAATAATTAAAATCCTTTCAGGTGCTTTTACATACTACAAAGAAACAAAAAGACAATCACATCCTCTGTATCATTCTTCCTTACAGGTGAGTTAAAACCAGAGTATCCTACAGCAATAATCAGAAGAACAGAGGTCTTTTTGTGAATTTTTACTGATTTACTCTGCAAAACAACAATATTGATTAAGGTGTGGTTTTAATTTAACATAACAGCTTTCTAATATTCCTAAGCATAAAGGATCATCTCCCCTGCAATTTTTTGGTTAAATTCAAAGGCGTAAATTTTGCGGTATCCAAAATTTCTCCTTTACACAAGTTTTGTAATCTTTTCATATACCTATTTTATGCTGCTTCAACAATTTTCCTGACAAAGAGAAATCACCAAGTATTTCCATCATGACCAACTTGTGAATACTGGTCAACTCTAGAACTCCAAAATCACCGATTTAGTTGCAGCCAGACCACAAGTCTAATTATCTTACATTAAGCATGGATGATTAAGAAGACTGTGTATATGAGTGGAAAATCTGAAGATGTATTTCAGCACCTGACTTAAAGCAGTTATGATATGGAAACACTTTCAAAAGATTACTTTCATGCTATCTTAGCAGAAGTACAGCAGACAGATCAGCACACGGGCTTACCATCTTCACCGACCACTGCACAGTTCATTTGAAAACAGAAAGAAACGGGAAATTACTCACATGCAATGACCACTTACGAAAATGATAACTGCCTAAAAATCATCTTTAAAATACTACTTAAGGATTAAAATTTTAATTTATTAAAAATACATTTTACTATGAGCACAAGAAAAGCAAAATACAATAATCAGAAACGCACTTCTGCTTTAAGAATTACTGATTTAAAAAAATTACTAGGTGATAATGGTAGTTTAACTTACGAAATTCTAATACACAACTCCATTAAACTACTTTTGAATTTCAGTGTTTTGAATAATATGCTAAAAAACTTCTATTGTGGGAGAAGAAACAAACACACAGCCAACATTGCACAAAATAGCAGAATTTGATGACGATGAAGGACTAGTCAGCCATATGCAAATAATTTGTTAATTATAGCTAACAATCCACTACCATCACTTTTACAAACATTAATTTTTACAATGTATTTGCTTTATTATCACAGTAGAACTACAATAAACAAAGATCTTTTTCAAGTTTAGAAGTTAGTAATTTTACTTCCTGAAAACAGCGTTTGGGTCATTGCTGCTATCCTAGATGTTTCAGTCCAGATAAAAATAAAGAGCTTTGAAGAGTAAAGACTTTATTCTTAGATGAAGCAAATAAAACATGGGATGCCAGGTGTCGTAACTTGGGTTTAACATTCACAGCATTTTGAAGATCTGCCATGCTTTCAATGACTTTGGATAACTCTTTCCAGAGAAACACTAAGCAACTTGGAAGATACCTATCTCCGACATCATCTATGACCATCAGCCATTGTTAAGGCTGTTGATTGGGGCACACACACAAAATTAGAATTGCTAGCAATGAGGAAAGGTAAAGCACCTTAACAAATGATACTTTGGTAGAAACCTCAATAAAGTCCAAAGATGTAAAATGGCTACAGAATAAACTTCTTGCTCCCTTTAGAAAGTCTTCCAAGAAAACACAAGTAAGGTTTACATATCACTGTTGACGATGCATCTATTTATGTATCAAGTGGCATTGAGTAAAGACCTCTCATAAGCGCTAACACTATCTGGAAATGTTACGGTTTCAAAGGATAATAAGCAGCATGTAACAGCAGTACTAATAAAGCAAGTTACACTTGCTTATACTTAAAGACTTTTTTCAGTATCCTATTCTGCAGCTACTGTTTGCTGCTTTCGGTATACATCATGATAGGGAAGTAATACATGAAGCACAGAATGAGGGCAGTCTGGTTTTGTGATCTCCAGTGCCTTGGAGTGAAATCTTGAACAGGGCACGTTAAACAAAACAATCAGTATGCTTACTGTCTGATACATGCCAACTCATGGATAAATCTCGGTAGAAGCAGAAGCAAATTAAATACCATTTGGTAGTTCTGCATGTCAATACCACTTGGACATCATTTTCCAGGGACAAAACTGTGGAAAACGGCATCATGTACTAGCAACTATTAAGCGCTGAATCAAGATATATTACAAAGATACGACTGATCAATGAGATTTAAAAAATCTGTTAGAATTACAGTATACATTTAAGTTGAAAAGGCACTCAATATGTGATAATGTGATCTCTGTTAAAATGCTTCCAAGGAATTTCAAAATATATAAAAAATAAATGTGCATCCTGAAGATTTACAGAGATTAACTATTTGATACTGTGGGATATTTGAGTTGATCCAGATTTGTAGCATACTAGTGATCCTTGCTAAATTTACAGGATACTATTATGTATTAAATTCATTCACTTTTACAACATGAACAATGAATTGTAACAATAAAAAAATCAAATAGAAATATGGTTTCATTTTCCATTAGTGTTCTGTAGTTATTAGGAGATTATCTGTTGCTTCAGCAAGGGGTTCTAGAACTACTGATACTACAAGGTGTTGATTTGTGAGCCAGGAGTCAATACATTTAGTGATCAACACAAAGGAGGTGTAATTGAGACCTGTGGAATTTCAACAACTAACTAATCCAGTTAGTTCCTCACTGAGTACTAAAGAAGGAACATGACCTTCATGACCAGAAAAAATTATGATGTAAGTGAATCAGAAGGGGAATGGAGAAACTGTCCTCCATAAATACTTAGAGGATCACAAGAATTTTCTAAAAAATGATAGTGGTAGAAGGGGAATTTCCAAGATATAGGGGGGGCTGAAATAAGATGCCACAACATGACTTACAGTAAGTTTTAGATGTAACTCACTGTATTTCAGAATGACAGCACGGGAACCTCTAAATCATAACTTTACTGCAATATAACATCATTGTACTTTCATCTCCACATTATGTCAACAGCAGTCAACCATTCTTGATGCACATGAGACAGCAAGTCAATATTGTTTTCAAACGTCAGAAAATCATGAATTATATATAATCAAATGCATCCAATTATCTCATTATTTGGATCAATAAATATCACAAATTGTACATAAACTGGGCAACCTATGCTTCACTGACATAACAGGAAAGCGCCAGTACATTTATCACCAGTACTATAAATGTTGCTCGGAAACCACTTAGCATTTCCCTTTTATTGTCTTCCAAACAAGTTCTATTTGCAGAATATGCCACAATAAGTTAGTAAATGAATTGATAAATCTCAGAAGGTGGCATTTGGTAGTAATTTTTCAATAATTTTACCCAAAAGAACCTTGGACAAACCAGAGCAATTTATTAATCAGAAAATGCGTTAAAATTGTAATGTTTCAAAAATCAGTATTTCAAAATCTGCAAGCACCATGTGCTATAGCATTTGATGTACAAAAGAAATTAAATTTCTCCCTTCTTAGTTCAGTGTCTCATAATCAACTACTGTTATTTCAATTAAAAGTCAGCCAATAAGACATCTGATCTGTCAGATGTTTTTTGTGGTGACTATATACACAATGATAAATTACTGCAAAAATATGTTACATGATGGTAGGAAAACATTTGTGAATGTGAACAACAATGAAGAAAGGTATCAAACACATGCTGAGCACCCTCTTTATAAGACCTTTCTTTTAAACACAAGTATCTGGAATGCGATAAAGATTATTTCTATTTTATTTTATTTTTAACCTCTTGGTAACTTCTGCATAATATGAAACAAAGTTTTCCTTATAGCTGAAGTGACCTTATAGCTGAAGTGTTACTTTTAACAAAGTAAGCCTTATAATGAGGGTGAAGAGCATTAGAAAAGCCACATCACAAACACACTGTTCATAGCCCATCATGCATTTCAACTTGTTATCAAACTTACCCCTCTTTTGAGGCTTCTGAAAGAAGGAATTCTGGGCTTCCCTGTTTTTATGTCACTCATGCAATAATGCACTGGTTCAATGGAGAATATGGGATACTGGGACCCATTAGGAGTACTGGATGTGTATAAACTAGTAGGGGTTAAGGGTGGGGATTGTGGCTAATGTGGAAATAAAGAAAGCAATAAATAAGCCAAATGTTCAAAGTGATTTTTAAATGAAAATTCTGTCTTACAAAAATAAAATTTCCATCCAACACAGAACAGCTTGTAACGTTCCAGACACATTTACATGATAACTGTATTGGTTTTAAAAGGTTTCTGTCATGAATTAATCTTCAGTTACATGTTGGTGCAGAGAATGAAGGAATATTCAAAAAAGCTTTAGACTCAACACTTCCACAAGATCCTAACCAGATCCCGAAGGTGCCTATCTCTTTTCTTAAAACAGGAAGTTCTGCTTTTCCCCACTTTAGTTACAGCCATTCTGGAAGCTTGTGCACTTCCTACACTTCGATGTACCCTACCAGGTAAGCTAAAATAGAAATATTAGGTACACCTACAGAGAATAACTAAAACAGAAAGTATACTTGATGTCTGTAGTCAAGCTGGACTGACACAATGGCTGCGTGGCATTCTTAATATCATCACGAGAACCTCCTCCACTTTCTTCCTCCCCTTTTTTCGAATTGCTTCTCTCATTTTTTGTCTCTCACACCTCTGCTGCTTTTTCCCAGTTCGATTATTCTGTACTATTTCGTCTGCTGCACAACTCATTCCCTTTCCAAAAGATTTTCATGTCTTTGACAAAAATAAGTAAATGCGTATCTGGAAGTCAAGACCAGCCACAGTTTCAGCTAAATGAAGGCCCAAAGGCTACCATGAATACCCCAATATTTTTATATTAGCTAATTTAAGAATATCTTTTAAAACCTGTAAATAGTATTTGGAATTAAATATGTATCTCCTGTAAGTATTTTGCTCCCAGCTGCTGTTTTGTCGAGCGCCCCTTCATCCTCCCCAAAAACAAGGGAGAAGAGGGACATAATCTTCCATTTCCTCCAGGTCCTTAAGGAAGAGATACATGTAGTATGTATACACATATGTAAATCTGTGATTCCATCCAGGAAACAGTAAGGCTGACTCTCTGAATGCTACATACAAAGCAAACGAACTGGGGAGAAGAAA
>NW_009230940.1:6095-9246 GCF_000690835.1 Fulmarus glacialis
GCTTTCTTCAGCTGTCATCATACTAAGGAATAGTAAATGCCAAGGTCCAGATTGAAAACCAATGCAGATTTTCGTAGCTTCCCTCTCCAAAATTCTCAGAAAGATGTCTTGTTGTCAAACTGGTAACCATGATCTAATTTCAGAACAGGCTAAATCTCACCCACCTCTGCAGCCAAATGCAATAAATATGCTAATGCATTAATGCATTTAAACTATTATCAATCATTAATTCTACTGCATGAAAAGTACACAATCAGTTTTCATTTTAACACACAGCTGCAGTTACATAATATACTGAGGAGGGAATAAAGAATTAGCTATATCCTTTCTTTCTGTAAAGATCTGCTTTCTTGGAATACTATCACGTGGAAAACAAATCCTACCATTAACAAGCTCTACGAACAGTTTCCTATAATAAATGGCAGAAACTGACTTGGAGAGTTAAAATAACCTCACAGAAATTTGTGGGAATCATTAAAATGACTCACTGATACGCTCCAATATTAAATTTAAATACGTATATGCTTCATTATTCATTTATATAGCTAATGCATGTATTGATAATCTTTTTTGTTGATCCATAAAGGCATCTTTGCACAGAAAGTGTTAATTGAAACTCATATAATAATACAAGAAAGGAGTAATTTCTCTGCTTTCAATTTTTTCTTGAGCATCGGAATATTTTTACCTATTTCATAGCAATATTTCTTCTGGGACGTTTACCTGTATGTTTTATCAGTGAGGTATTATAAATTTTAATGTTTTCAGACAAACTCAGAAGTTTTCAAAACTAGCAGCAGGTATAATTAAAATCTATATAACACTCCTATATATAAACATCCACAAAATGTGACATTTACAAGGGGGTTGCTTTTTGTAGTATAAAACAGAGATCTGAAGTCTGCCCGAATCCAAAGCATACTCCCCCTCCCCTTATTTTTACATTCACAATTAATACCTTTTCTATGCAATTGCAGAAAGTCTTTATGGAAACTTAGAAACGTTACAGAAATGGGAAGCTACTTTTATCAAGTAACTATTAAAAACATTCCCAGACACAAGTCACTAGAAGAAAAATTGGAAAACTTCCCCCAGTGAGAACTTGATTTTTAATATCATAAGTATCCAACCCTACCCAAACCTTCAGATCTCCTTACGCATATTTTAAAAGACAGTGGCAGGCAAGGGGAAGGTTATTTTGAAATAAATAAATTGCTGCTTCCATGCACTCTAGATAGTCACATTTTAATTTTCCGAATAGTAATTTCTTAATTGTTACCTTTGGCTTCTTTCCAAATAGCCACAGCTTTCCTTTAGCCTTGCCCACTGTAGTTTTTGAATCAATTCTCATTCCTTCCTGCTTTGGTGTACTGATGGTTCCATCAGAGATAGTTCTGTAAATATTCTGACTGTAATCTTCAAATGGAAAATCTCCAGGAGGTTCAAAACCGGATTTGAAGCAGTCTATCACTAGTTGAGAGTCCTAAACATAGGACATGAAGGAGTTTAAAAAACAAAACAAGCAAACCCATCAAGAACTGGAGAGAGAAAAACACGGAGACATAAATTTTCCCTTTAACTGCAGAGATGCACGAATGGGAAAGAGAGAGCGAGCTCAAAATGCATGCTTTTGGATAGATCATGTTAAGATAATGTCTGTTCTTTTTCCTCAGCAATGTTACCACGGGTGTACAACAAAGCATACCCTGCTATTTGGAATCCAGCAACAACCCCTCAAGGGTTATCACAAATTTAAAACAGGACATGCTTTAGGGCCAAACTACTACTCCACCTTCTAATGCTTCAACATTAGCACTGAAACAAAGATAACACTAAGAAACTAGATGTAGTAAGATACAATAGGGAAGAACCCATATTAGAAGGAGTAAGAAAGAAGTGCCAATAGCTGCAATCAAACAGGACATAGAATGATACTTTGTTAACTGAACACCCTTTATATGATTTAATGCTACATACTGGAGAAAATACCAACTGTATTGGTATGCTAGGATGTTTCAGGATAACCAAATCAATGTGTCCAAAATCACATACAGTGAGAAAGTGTCAAAGATCTTCAGATCACAAGCAAGCAATAAACCAGAAAGAGAACAGACACCAAAAGCGGAAGTGACCATTTAGGCTAAAACTGAAGTCAAAACACTTTTCAAGCAGACAAATATTTAACAACAGAAAGATAAAGGTACAGGCTAAGTCCGTCTTTCCCTTCTCCACAGCTTCCATATTTGTTAAATTGCTCATGCACATTTAAAAAGTCGCTCAATTCTACTTACTCTATGTTCATCGACTGATTTTGCTGCAAGGATCATCCCTTCTAAACATTTAGAGATAATCGGAATAACTTTGCGCTCAGAGTCAGCAAAGCCTTTGTAACATTCACTAAGTTTGATAGTCCTTCTTTCATCCATTTCTTGAAGTTGCTGCAAGCACAAAGTAAGATAAAATAAAGCTTTTATTTGCAGATTTTTTTTAACCCGATCCTGATGTATGCAGTTACCGTGGTCACCACAGTGTAGTACAGAATTTCTGTGCTTTCCCAGTAAATATTTTATTTGCTTAACAAAACAGAACTTAACTAAGTTAAAAAAATCAAGTCCTCTCAGACATAGACTTAAGATGCCCCAAACAGGAATTACGAAGAGTTGATACTCCTTGATTTTTAAAAATTATGTAAAGGACTGGACTTTCTTTCCCTTATTCTTTTTTAAAGCATGTGTACAGTGTCTACCAGCCACCTATTTAGTTTAAAATACTTGTTTCATGCAAAAATGAAAACTACAGTAAAGAAATTCTACTAATTTCTACATCTCCTCACTCTCTCCTTCTAGTTCCAAATAATTTCTCTCTTGTGATAAATATCTCTATCTTGCTTTTATTTTTGTACTTTCCAATAAATACCAACAATTAAAAAAAAAGGAAAAATTAGAAATATTAAAATCATATGCTGTTTAGACATGCTCTCTGATTTGAAATACAAACCATTTCCTTTAGAAGTGTGCAAGAAAATAAAGAAGAGAATACCATTACATAAGATTTGTAATAAAAGTCTACTGGAACACAACAAAAAGAACAAATTAAAGAGAAATACTATTAAGATAATAGCCCTGGATCTCCTACCTAATTGAAGGGGGGG
>NW_009230941.1:0-7645 GCF_000690835.1 Fulmarus glacialis
TAAAGACTGAGGCAAAGAAGGCATTAATGCAATATCTCCTCCAAAAAAAAATCCTCAATTTTTCAAAAGTCACCCATCAATGTAGTGAGCTGAAGACTAAATGATTTGGCTTTAAATTTAAAATGTGTTTATTTTAAAAACTTCAAAATCACAGTTGTGATTAGGTACGTATGCCAACTTTTTTTTTAATATGAACACAAAGTTATTACTGTAATGTAAGAAGTCTGAGAAGCCTGCAGTGACAGCGTTATTACATGTAAGTTATCCATGCCTACTTATGAGAAGGACATTTCCTACAGAGACTCTGGAATCAAGCCTGGGACAATTATATATACTTCCAGTTTCGAACACATCTCAGTGGAATATAACCGGTTTACTACTAGAGCAATCAACACTGCAAATTTCCCTTAGAACCTCACAGATTTAAAGCTGGACAGGGCAAAGTGTTTAAAGGCTAGTAAGACACCTGAATGTCATTGTTCAAACAGGCACAAGAAAATCACAACAATCTATTAATGTGCTTCTAAAACCAAGTAGATTTATAAGGTTAGAAAAACACTATACTGAAAGAAGTACTTCCCCACAGCTTATGTGCTATGAAAAGGCAACTATTTAAATAAACATCAAATGTTGATGTGAAAGTGATGAATTTGCTATCTTATCTAAGTGCGTATCTGGAATTTTTTAGACCAGTTCTTGTATTAGGTGTTTTTCTTTTTTTTTTTTTGGGGGAGAGGGCGCGGGGGGAAGGCATAAAGTTTACAATAGAATAGAACACCCTGTCTGTAGGTTTAACATAGGAAATAATTACATTTAAGAAAAACAACTGATAAAATGCTTTGGAGACATTTTTGACCAGAAAACTGTGTGGAAGAGCGAAAATAAAGCAATGTGTGTAGTTATATTTAAAGAGATTGAGGGTTTTTCAGACCTTGCAGCTTGACCATTGAACCAAGAAATTATATTTTAATAAAACAATGTTGTGTATTGCGCGCTAGAATAAGTAATAGCTTCATGGTAATGACACGCATCTGTGATACGGTGAAGGGCAAGAGCACAAATCTCAGTATCATATATATCAAGTGATCCAAGCAAGAATATTAACTAATTTGTTTTGCATTTCTCACACTTAGAGAGATAGTATCCAGGTCTGAGACATATATTCTCATATATTCTTTAAAATGTAAGGAACCTCAAAAATTGTTAAAGAAATGAACAATTTCAAACAGCAAAAAAAACCCCAGAAAACAATCTGTATTGACATAATACAAAATAACCACTTCAATGAAAAATGAAGACTAGCTTAAAATAGCAGAGAAAATTTGCAGAACAGGTAAGAATACTGTGGGAAAAAGTCCTCATTCAATACAACTAGCTATCTAGAATCAGCTTGTTTAGCTTCAAGTCTCAGGTGTTCTGGGAAGTGATAAGTTAAAAGAACAAACTAACCAACAGGAAGAACAAGTCATTATTTGGGTAATACTGCACTGTAATACTGACTGTAATAGTCACTTCACTCTTCTTTGGACTAAATATGTGTTCCTATACAGTAATTAGTTTCATAATCCTCTTTCCTTCATCCAAAAACTGCAGCATAACAGTAAATATTAAATTATTCAGGAACTTAAGTATGGTTACTTTACAGTCATTCATCACAAATAGTAGAAATACCAAATTGCTATTTTAGATTGTCTAACCTTCATACATCAAAGTAAAGGGTAGATTGTTAGGGGTTTTTTGTTTTTTTTTCCCCATTGGTGTGTTAGGTTTATTCCTGGAAAGCTTTTTTTTTTTTTTTTCCTATTTCTATATAAATATTCTGATTTGAAATTTTTTAAGGAAGTCTTTCTTGATATATTGTCACCTATAGCTGTAATTTTTAGGCAAATCCAAGGAGTGTCATCCTAGATTTATAACGATAACTGTTTCCTCAGCTAGCCTATGGAAGAATGATGAAATATATATAATTATATGGTTTATCATAGCATGAATTAATGGTATTCTAGTAATTTCCTTCATTTTTTTAATGGAAGATTAGGGAGGTTACTTACCTTCCATTATTGACTAGAAATATTTTTTAATCCCTAAATATTATCTCTTTTCCAGATGTCTTAAAAACTTTTCTGTTCCATGACACCCAGAAAATCTCAATTTAGCTGTTGTTCTAAAAATTCCACTATTACCACACTAAGTCTAGTAGGTACCATACCTACTTTGAGCTGAATTAAATTTTGGTGTAACTACCATTCTATAAGCTATTTAAAATTTAGCTGGATTTCTCCCCCCGCCCCCCCACCCCCGGAATTAATCTTTTTTTTTCATGCAATAGAAGACCCTGATACAATTAATTTTTTGTTTATGGAGCTCCAGTGGCATAACAGATTTGGAAATCTCTCTTCCAGCATGGAGGAATTCAGTGTCAAGGGTCACCAAAACAGCCAGCTCTACTCCTTTTTCTACTTTGTTTCGATCTCCTTAGCTAAGTATAAGATGCCATACATATGCAGAGCTCATACTAGCTGTTATAATTTATTAAGGGGCACCTGATACTATCTTAAACTATTATTCTCCTGAGACTTACTGATCCTGTGACTGGATAGATATGGAGGAAATGGGGAAATAAAGGCATGGCAACACATCCAGTTTTGCATATTACAGTTTCTCTGAGTCCCAGCTTCTTACTCTCAGTTACGGTATTCCTTAACTTCACTGAGCTGTAAACTAGATATTGTTTATTTTTTGGTCTCTTTGTCTTTCTCCCTTCCTTCCACAAAAATATAAATTCATGCTAAAGCTACAAGCCTTTTTTGTCAGTATTACAGAAAGATGAGGCTAACTTAGAAGTAATTCTAATGAGTCAGTGGCATTGTATGAAAGTAAAACCAGAGTGAGTTCAGAATCAGGCTGTTTGAAACAAGTAAATACAGTATGTCAGTCTGTAGCCCAGAGCTAAAGCACTTTTCTACCTCCTGAGTATCTCTGGCAGCTATCTATGCTGCTCTCCAATCAACGTCAGCAAATGTAGCCACTTAAACTTGATCCTACTGTCCAGATCAGTTATATGGATAAAAGGCAGTAGAGACCTGTCTTAATCCATGTGGGACACACTTAATGCTTCCCCCAGAGTGGACATGGTTTCTCTTACTAACATTATCTGCTTTCTGTTTCTTACATTAGCTCTTTATCTGTTTCTATGTCTCATAAAGAATACTTGCAAGCTTCCCTCTTAAGCAGGTACCAATTATGTAGAATTAAGCACAGGCTGTTGAAAATTCAAACAGTCGTAGCATATGTACTGTCATTTTCAACACTGCTGGTCTTGCCGTGAATTGGAGAGGATGTGAAATAGGCAGCAGTTTTCATTTGCACTTACAACACTGTATATTTCTTAGTGCTCTGGAAAAACACAGAAGTCAGGTTAGCTGCAAAGTACAAAACTTATTTGTCAGAGATGAGATCTGTATGGAAATGTTGAAAGTCCTGTTTGCATACAACTCTGCAGATGCATATGAGCAAAAGCTGGATTCTGTCACTACAGCTCAAATCCAGAATGCAGCTTTCTTCATGAGCCATCCCGCTGAATGAAAGCTAAGTGAGAAAATTGCAGGTGGGTTTCAGGGTGGGAAAATCTGGCCTTCCCGAAAGTAATCCAGAGTCTGGGTACACCCCAGTCATTCCATACATTATCAGGAAGACAATTTTGAGTAGGTGCAGGTCTGATGTCTCATACACAAGATAAGCACAGGGCCATCTGTCTGCCTAAGTTGTTTGGAAAGGTGCAGGTCCACTGCAGTGCTATTATCTCACTGGTGACTGCTGTATTTAGCTATCTATAGGGCGGATGCTGTCATACCTCCACTTGAAGTAAGAAGAAGAGAAAGCCACAGAAAGAGTACCTGATATATGCTTACTTTCCCCTGCATGATGATCGTTTAGCTCATCTTCTTGTCTATTTATTGGTACTACCCATCAGAAGCTGAAACAGCTAGCACTGTTCCTATACAGCCTCTCAAGGATTTCATGCTCATGTAAATTTAGATCACATTTCCTAGGTGTTCTATGAGGAACAAGTGAAGACGGATATTGTATAAAGCTAAGTTTTGGCACAAGATATTATTTTCCTTCCATTTTTTTCTTGGAGATATTATAATAAACACAAACCTTAAAGAAACATGAAAAATAGTTACTAACTTCATAATAAAAATAAAAATATTTGTTATCTTTAGCTAATTAAGAATTGTTGCAGAATTACTAGAATTAGCAGGTCTGTTTTAGAATGAGAAACTGAGGCAAAATTATTAAAAACACTTGCCCCCAGCTGCCTAGCAATCAGGCAGAAGCTGTAGGAAAAAAGGCAAGTCTTTTTGAATCCCTTTCTCAGTCTACTAAGAAAGATTATTTTTCCCCTTCTACCTTCAAAATACTATTAAACTGTTTGAAATCCCCAAAATGGACAAAATTTGTCTGCTTTATATTTTGGTCACCAGTTTTAATTTTTTCCCAGCAATCTGACCATCCTTTTCATCAATAGTGATAGCTATTTTAACAGAGAGCGCAGGACACTCGGAAGTAAACCCCATGACTTATATCAAAGTATTCATCTTGCACCATATCATGAAAATCCAATTCTTACACAAGTAAAATCATTACAGAGACACAAGCGCTCTGAGGACAGAACTGGGAGCACATGGGGCCTGTTTTCAATAGAAGCATAACAGAGTTTTAAATCAATTTCAAAGTTCAATACCCTCCAAGGGAGGGTAATGAAGGAAGTATTGCAGTGACTCTGCTTTGCCTGAGAATATTTTGCTAGTTTGCTGCTTCACCTGGGAGACTTTACCCTTGCATTTTCTAAATGGGTAAGTAACTGGAGTACAATATGCAAGCACCTGAGGGGGTCATAACAGATGAGGATTAATTCTGTATTCTGACAACCCTTGCACAGTTGCATCCACAGCTCTGACTTCTTAAATTTTCACCAGATAAACTTGATCCATATGGTCAACGAATAATACTTCTTTAAGTCAACTAATTAGCCAACAAGGACAGGAAACATGCTGAACTATAGAGATAAAGGATTTACATTCAGTTCATTCAACTCTGGCCAGGTAGTTCTTTGGTTCAGAGGAGACCTTTCCTGAGCTTTTGTCCCAACTTTTTCAAAGCCAGCAAATAGGTGCTGTGGATAGTAGGGCTAGTAGAGAATTAGTTTGAGTTTGAAATAAATGAATTCACTTTTGTCCAAAATTTTATGAGACTGGAAAGAGAAGAAATGGAGATTCTTACCAAGATGTTTTGAGGACATTCTGCTGTTAGAAATGTCAGAAGCAATCCCAAGAAAGAGACCATGAGGTAGAGGGAATTTAAAGTGGTCCAGGCAACATAAGGAGTGCAATTTATCACATAAATATCACTATCATGTGTAAGACAGAAGTAAAAATGTAGGCTATATATGTTTCCTTTTCAGTATATTTAAATTAATGAGAAATATTCTTTGCTTAATATGCATGACTGTTCACCAATAAAAATGTTATTAGGAATTCTAGCAATAGATTGGCTTGTATTTGCAAAGTCTGTCTTACTAAATGTAAAGCGTTAAGTTCCTTTAGTTAGGTGGTGATGCTAAGCTAACAACCTTAAAAAAGATATTTAGTGAAATTTTGCTTTGTAGGAAATCCGTCAGATAGCCCATACATAACTATTATTTCTGTTTTTTAAATAATCTGCTAGTACTTATTTAACATGCAGTAACTGTCTTATTAAACAGAAATTAAATGCCTATCAGAGATACTTAGTCTGAAGTGTTACTGCTTCACCTAGCTAATATCAAACTCCTTCATGCTTTTCAATGGCTATGAAAGAATCTAATTACTGTATCTTAAAAAATTTCTGGTCAATTTAATTTTATAGAAGTATTGAATTGCCTTCTCTTTACATCTCTTCACTTTACACTTTGGCCTCATGGTTCTTTGCCTCTTAGCTGGTGGTCAAGGTAACACAGCCACTGTGGGCTATGAACTCTCAGCCAAGTTTAGTGAAATTCTTCATAAAAAACTTTGAATCTCTGCTATGTATTAATATATACCACCAGGAATACCTGTGGAGTATAAATATGTCATCTTGTGAGCGTGTGTACAAAGAGATGGTGAAGCTGAGCTGCTCTGGCAGCCATATCACAAAAAAATGGCTCATTGACAGCTTGAGGAATAAACTTCATCTTGAAGGCAAGTATCCTTTCTCATGGTATGAATCAGTTATTGCATGTATCCCTTTGCTATTAAACATCATTTCGTCACGGATTCACACTACTTTGTTCCCCTTAAAGATGTGCTTAGTATTGCAGGGAAAAAAGGTGGATCTAAGTTCACATCACAAATTTAAATCCTCCTCTCTCCAAGTTTAGTGACACTTTGACTAATTCTGGAACAAGTCAGTACAAAGCAGACAGAAAGTTTGATTCTCAGGTTCAGTACACATATTTCCACGAAATTAAGAAGCATTAGGGATCCCATTTTGGATATCTCCTTACCATTTTTTATTTAAAATCTCTTAAAAGAAAGAACACAAATCTCTTTATGTAACTTCAATGGAAGTTGAATACAATCCTTACAGCCAATACAATTAGGCATCTGACCAATGCTCAAGCACTGTTTAGGTTAATTATTTATTCTTAAATGCTAACAATATTCAAATTACTGTTTGATCTTATGAAATTGATCATGTTGTATATATATAAAAATTGTTACTTATTTATAAAATTCTTCATCGAACAACTGCGTGGTTTAACCTGGCAGGCAGGCAAATACCATGCAGCTGCTCGCTCCCTATCCCCCCCCCCCCCCACAACACAACCCTTCTGTTTCTCTCCCCCATCCCACCAGGGGGGAGTGAGCGAGCAGCTGGGTGGGGCTTAGTTGCTGGCTGGGGTTAAACCACGACAAATATACAAAATGAGCGATGCAAAATGCCATTGCTCACCACCCAGTGAGCAATGCCCAAAAACCAGCAATCGCTGCTCCCTGGAACATGCCTACCATTCATATACTGAGCATAACGTCACATGGTATGGAATACCCTGTTGGCCAGCTGGGCTAGCTGTCCTGGCTGTGCTCCCTCCCAATGCTTGTTTTGTTTTGTTTTGTTTTTCTTGAGCTGAATGTCCTTGACTAGCAGGGTACCTAGCAACAACTGAAAACATCAGTGTGTTATCAACATTCTTCTCATACTAAGTCCAAAACACAGCACTGGGAAGAAATTTAACTCTATCCCAGCTGAAACCAAAACAATATTCAAATTACTGTTTGATCTTATGAAATTGATCATGTTGTATATATATAAAAATTGTTACTTATTTATAAAATTCTTCATGGAACTATTGAAAGTTTGCAAGATTTGATTCTTTCACAGTTGATCTAAATTCTGATGAGAATACTGCTGGCTTGGACAGAATGAAAAAACAAAGTTTAGCTCAAACAGAAACTTGTCTGGATAAAAACTGGCTAAAAAGTAAGGGAGCTGTAATATATTTGGTCTCAAATCAAAGAAACCTCCAGACATCTATTTTAATCATCCATCAGTCTTGGTGTTTTTTTGCCTGGAAAACTGTCATTAACGTTAAATGTGAGTTAGTATGAGAATCCTAAAT
>NW_009230941.1:7664-17915 GCF_000690835.1 Fulmarus glacialis
GAATATAGGAAGACTTCTGGAAAGAATTAAGTTGCCACTCTTCAGCAGCCCAAGGAGAATATTATTTCTTATTTCTAGAGGATTCTGTGGACTACTTTTTATTGAAGCAAAAACAGAGAAGGAAGATTGTGGTTTTATTGCAGACCACTTAAACCCGTGGTCAAAAAAATAAATTTATTGGCCAACACTGATATTTTTTATACCCAAAGAGCACACGAGATTCACTACCTTTTCACATTTTTGAGACACACAAATATGTACATACATACACAAACACACATGCACAGAAATATATATTTCACATATGGCTGTGCATTGAGGAATGAAATAAAGAATACATGTTCATGAGAACTATATCTAGGGCTTTCTTTAAAATGAAACATTTTCAGAAAGCTGACATTGTTGAGATGGGGGTGAGGGTTGAGCAAACAGTATTGAGAGAGAAGTGCTTGCTGACAGGTTGACAAAAGTACATGTAGCCTTTCCTTTTACAGGGGAGAGGTTAGGCGCTACACCACCACAGCAGACAAGACCTTGGGGTATTACACAGCTGTCCATTCGCAGCTTTCACAGTGATGAATGAGGTCTTAGCAGATGCCTTGCAGAGAACTGGAGAGAGAGAAGCAGAAAGGAGGAGATTTCTCATATGTCTGCCTTTTTTCCGCTCAGATTGGGTGAGGCAGGTGATTAAAAGATAAAGGTTTGGGCCATCTAATGAAACCCATCTGCTCCTACTCTCTGCTGTCAAGTGAGAGAACCTCTCAGAAGCTCAAAGAACATGAAGAGTTGGTTTAATCAGAACTTGTACTCAAGCAGAAATATTCTTGTAAAAGCACTCAAGGGCTTCTAGGACAATACTCCTATTCATTGTGGAGTTCCAGATTTATGGATATAGCTTACTTAACTGATGCTCAGACTTCAAAATATCCTCACTTACATTAAGCAAAATTAGGGATTCAATAAAACCTGATGGATTGGAGCATGAGGAAAAAAACCCTAAAGCTGTCCCTAGATACTTACCTTAAGGGGAACTAATTTAGTAGTTCTTCCTTATGAGGGTTCTTGCTGGTTCTTTTAAAGTCTAATACTGGCTGAAACTGTATGGAACATGTCCATTTCTGTCTGGTGATGACAAGCCTCATTCAGAAGATTATTAACAATGAAATTAATAAATACGTCCTCAACTTGAAAGATTTTTCCCAATCTTTCATAATAAATAGGAGAAAAAACCTAACAGGATATTTTGCCATCATCAGCCTTTGTGATGACCAGGATGAAACCTTTACAAAATTAACTGTTCCTTTTTAAGGAAAAAAAAAAGTAATTTAAAAAATCCACAACTTGGGGAAACTGATAAGTTTAGTCTGTGTACTGATCCGCTCTACAATAGTGTAAAGTTCTAATTTCACTGGGGTGTGAATGGGAAATGATGAGCAACTTTTCAGGCGAAATGGCTGCTGTTGTCTTTTATACCCAGCCAGCAACTAAGCCCCACACAGCCACTCGCTCACTCCCCTTCCAGAATCAGAAGAGTAAAGTGAGAAAACTCGTGGGTTGAGATAAAGACAGTTTAATAGGGAAAGCAAAAGCCGTGCATGCAAGCAAAGCAAAGCAAGGAATTCATTTGCTACTTCCCATCAACAGGCAGGTCTTCAGCCGTCTCCAGGAAAGCAGGGCTCCATCACGAGTAATGGTTGCTTGGGAAGACAAAACACCATCACTCTGACCGTGCCCCCCTTACTACTTCTTCCCCCAGCTTTATATGCTGAGTATGACATCATATGGTATGGAATATCCCTTTGGTCAGTTGGGGTCAGCTGTCCCGGCTGTTTCCCCTCCGAACTTCTTGTGCACACCCAGCCTCCTTGCTGGGAGTGGTGTGAGAAACAGAAAAGGCCTTGACTCTTGTGCCCTCATAAGCACTGCTCAGCAATAACTAAAACATCCCTGTATTATTAACACTGTTTTCAGCACAAATCCAAAACATAGCCCCATACTAACTACTGTGAAGAAAATTAACTCTACTCCAGCCAAAAGCAGCACACTGCTCTAGTCTGTTCAGGTTCATGTGCGAATGCTAGTCAAGTGAGACATGGGCATTTCCAACAACCGCAGTGGAAGGCTGCCTTGGTATTGCAGCAGAGGTTTGGCTGTCTTGCACCTATTTTTATTGTATTGCTTTTTCAAAACATTGCTGGTATGTCAGCCACAGTCAGTCAATGAAATTCAGTAGCATTTTGAGATGCACAAAATTTTCATCATTGAATCTATTTATGGAGACAGCATATAGTCATTCTCCCTAATCTCCCTCTGATTTCCTATGCAAATACTGTCAGGCTCACTCAAGACCACAGGATTTAGTTACTCACTTGACTGAAAAGCATGTCAATGCAAATTCAGGCTGATAAACCAGCATGCAAATCTCTAGGGCTTCAGCAAGTTATAATTCAGCCACAGTATTAACAAAACAAGGTAGCAATTATGCAAGGAATCAGCTGAAAGGTTATTTTTAATTTTAAATTTCTGCCTCTGTACAGCTGGGTGTTGGAAATAAAAAGCAAGATGGGCCACGTTTCCCCATTAGCCAGGTCTTTGGAAACCAGGCAACATACTCTACTGCTCATTACTCTGTGCATGTTTCACAGTAAATTTATCAGCATTAGCCCTGAAAGCAAATGGTTTTCTGGTGTGGTGGAATGTTCATTTTAATATTAGTATATCAAACATTTTTGGCTCTGACACTGACAGACAAATTGGTGCTGACCATATAAAGGCAGAGTTCTATGCAAACTTGGTGTTGTTAAAAGGGTGCTGCTGATCGCTGTCAGTCCTCACCTCCAGGACTGTCTTGTCCTGAACTCAGGCCTCTGCTGTGAAGTCAGATCAGCTGAATTCTCAGCTTTCTCATTCTCCACCATTTAACTGCTCGTATAATACCCTTGTAGAGGCCCTCTAACAGACCTGTTTACATTAAAGACTTCACTTTATGTACTCCCATTTGCCCTAGGTAAACATATTATTCCTCCTTATTAGGAGCTGCTCAGCAATCTCCCACTGCTAACAGCTGGTACTGTTCCTGTGAAGTCAGTAGCCTCTATGTGAGGCTCTATAAGAGTCCACAGGCCTGGCTGCCCCTGCCTGACCTCTCCTGGGTCTTCCCCACGCTGCCTACAGTCCAGGACTCAGTGTCAGCTCCCTGGGGCCATCAGTCCCTGCCCCAGCAACACCGCAACAGGGCCGGTGTTCAGCTCCCCACAGCCTTGCCCTAACCAGCCATCGTCCCTGCCAAGCCAGGCCCACCTGTGGGCCCACGACCCGTCCCGGCCCCGTTCCATTTCCATCCCCAGAAGGGTGGCCGATGCCGGGGGCTGGGGTTGCCCCAGTGCCCCCAGCTGCCCTGTTCCTGGCTGGGGTGGGATGGGCCCTGGCTGTCAGTCCCTGCCCTGCCACCTTAGGGTGAATCCTTATAGAGGTCTACAGAGAGCTGCTAACATTTGCAGTGCCCTGGCAGTGGCCTGAACACATGGTCAATGTCTCTGTGAGAGAATTGAGAAGAGGCAGGGAGTAAACTCAAACACTGGAAGTCAACTGGTTGTACCCATGAATCGTTAGGCTGTTCCCTGACAAAGTTTTGGCCCAAGGCAGCTAGCCCTGTCCCAAATATGGTCTGGATGTTAGCCATTCCCAGCAGATGGTTTGCATGTTTCTATTCTTTTCTGAGGTGGGAGAGTGCATAATAAAATTGATACTAGCTCAGCATGGTCACTTTGGATCTCGGGTCAAAGGAAAGACCAAGTCAGACTTAAGTTACTAGTGTAAATGCAGCCAAGATAAACCCTCCGTTCATATTTTGCACTTGATTCAGTTTCTTGGACATCCAGTTGCCGAGCTCTATTGGAGATCTCTTGAGGAGTATCCAGCCCTAACCCCAGCTGCCACCAGGGAAAGCCTTGGGTCACCAATAGGTTTCCCTCATATCAGTCAGTCCACATGAATGTCTTACAGATCCTGAGCATCTGAGGTGCCACTTATATGATAACAAATGCACAATTGAATTAAGACCTTTGTGCTTACAAGAGCAACCTGTTCAACACCCCCACAACACACAGGTTCCTGCAACACAGCAGCTTTTGAAAAATTTGGCAGTTAGGGAAGCTGCATCACACAGCTATAATTGTTCATCTTCTGAACAACAACATTGTTTTAATATATGAAGTTTTAAAATCTTGTGACACTGTTGTGTAAATCAACATCTCTGTATAACACAAGTGCACCTATAATCACTGGAAATGTTTCAAATAAAAACACCTAGTTTAAAATTAAGGGGCTTTGATGGTGCATATTGTAACTACTGTTCTCAGTTTTCCTCTTGTTCTGATTCATCCCAGCATGTTCATATTATATTGCAGGACACATAAAAAAGTCATTTTTACACACACATGTGGAAACCAATTCAAAGCCTTGTGAAATCAGTTGGATACTTTTCTTAATTTCCCAGAAGAATTAGGGAGGTAATGCAGTGAGTGTCTCAAATATTCAGATGGGAAGTATCACTATGCAGAAATAGTCAGTTTTGGTTTAACTGGATAGCTTTGACTTGTCTCTATATTTTGTGTGAATTTCCGTGTTCATGACTGCACATTTTAATTACTTTAAAAACGCCTGGAGCCAGAGGCAGACACTTCAAATTACATCAAAATAAATAAATTAATATCAGTAGTAATGTTCATTGCTTCTGCTGGATACACAGACTGGCGAAACACACTCATTAGTATAATCTGCATGTTTGAACAACATACCTTTAAAGCCTTAAATAGGATGAAAATTAGCTTTCAAATTACAAAACCTGGATACAAAGTGATTTCACGTGTTTGCCACAGCAAACAAGTATGAAGAGGAGGAGCAAAATAAGAGATGAAGTATAAAGAACTATTAGCAGATCTGGAGGGTCTGGTTAGCATCACCAGCTCTTCATCTGCAATAGGCTGGACACTATCATGCTATTCACAACTGCCTTTCTTTGAGCTGTTTAAATAGTCTAATAACAGGTGCTTTTATTATTTCCTTCAGCTTCTTACAGACAGATTGACAAAATCGGAAACCAAACTGAAGCTGCACCATTCCTGATAGCTTAGCACTAGTCTTTTCTCCAGCGACCTCAGCAGTTTGTGCTTGCCATCTGGGCGTTTCTGAGTTTCATGCAAGTTTCTGAGTATTCAGAGGCAGCAGAAAAGAAAAAAGAAGAAGGAAAAAAAAAAAAAAAGCTTTTGAGAACATACTGCCACTGATCACAGATCAAAATATTTTGTAGTAAAGGCATTGCTTATTTCTACTATTCCCTATTCTCCTTCCCCCACTCCAGTACTTTTCATGATCCTGTTACTGAAAGAGGTTGATGACGTTACATTTGTGACAGTCATATCATTTTATTGAAACGTTCATATCCTCTTTTTTCTTTTGAAGGGCAAAATACTGAAGTGATCTCCCTCCTGTTTGTTTTGTTTCCAAAGGGTAAATCAATGTGTCTCTTTCCTATGCGTCTGGCCAGCTTGCCACAGCTTTCATTTTGCTTCAGAAAATTCCAGCTGGCAATTTCAGACAGAAATTCTGCAACGTAAAGACAATTGTCATTAGGTCACAAGTGGCAGCATCAAGAGATTTCTTCCCCTTTCCCTTTTGTTCATTCAATCTTTTTCTTTCTGAGCAATGTTTCTACAAAAATATTTTGCATTTTCTTCTTCCTCTTTCAAAAACAAGCAAACAAATCCAAAACCTAAAACAAAATGCTGGACAGAGAATTACCAGGCTACTCTTTGTGTGCCTGCTCAGACTGTTCAGATGTGAGAGCAGAGCTGAAAAAGGGCAGGGGATGCAAAAGGAAAAGTGAGAATGTTTGCATTTAAGTTAGACCATGCACCTAAAGGGTTGTCACACCTAACGATTGCAGAGCCAATGTTCGTAAAATGTAAAAGCATTTCTGCAGTGTCAGACCTTGGCAGGGCTATGAGGAAATAATATAATCTTGTTTTCCATTTACACTGGCTAGCTGACATTTTTGTTTCAGTCTGGCACGCAATAAACGTTAAAAGAACCTGGCATTTCACAAAATTTGGTAAACAAATGAGGGCTCTGGGGATTTTTTCCCCTTTTAAATTTTTTTCTGGGCATATAAACTTGCTATCAAATGTGACTGAGAAATTACATTTGCATGCACACACCTACACAAGATTTTTTTGGTCCTGTAATGACTATAGCTATTTTAAATTCACACTGTGCACATGTATATATGCGTACATTCAGGCACAGTTTTGATGCCACACACGTGTGTATTATAGTTAGGGCAAGATTATGAGCTTTTGTTTATGGGCTTGAGCAGGATAATGGGAGTTGGACTTGCCCTTTACTTCTGTGTAGTAACTACCTATAGTAGGACACAAAACAGAGGCCCTTCTGTTAGGCTACCCATGAAAGCAGTGAGTACGTAGATGAGGGATACCCAATGGTCAAAGCATTGAAAGTAACCTGGGTTCAAGTGACTTAAGATCAGATTCCTAAAAGAACTGAGAAAGTACCACCTAGATAGAATTTGAGTGCCTATGCCTTAGCAGCATAGGAGCGGGTTTTAGCAGGATTCTGAACTCCCTCTCACATATGCACAGGCTAACTCTAAACCTATGGATGTCCAGTTTTTGCCAGAAATTATCCAGGTGTCTAAACCACTATTTCTATTTTTATGGACAAGTACCTGTTTTGGAAAAGGACTACGCTACTTCCCAAACTCAAACCTCAATATGGTCAAATTAGGTGTTTTGCCACATGAGGCAAGGCTAGAGCAAAGCTAACTAATTCACAGAACATCAATTTCTACAGAATAATTGCATCTATCACTGCTGGAAAAGAAGATAATACTTTCCTTTTCCTTCTCTTATTACTTTGGTATATTAGTGCAGTGGTTACAGCTACCACACAAAAATTCACAGAACCACAAAATGACTGATGTTGGGAGGAGATCGTCTAGTCAACCCCCTGCTACTCAAAGCAGGGTCAGCTACAGAAGGTTGTTCAGGGCCATCTCCTGTTGAATTTTGAATATTTCCAAGGACAGAGATTCCATAATCTCTCTGGGTGACTTATCCAAAAAGCTGAAATATCATTTTTCAAAAGCTGAAATATCATTTTTCAAAAGCTGTACAATCCCAGCACTTTCAGCCTCACCTCATATGAAAGCTGCTTCTGTTCCTCGGTCATCCTCCTTGTCCTTGTCTGGAGTCTTCAATATTCTAGATGCAGAGTCCTCCATGATTTAAAAAACATAGAGATTTACAGGATCAAATCATTCCTTTTTTGTCATGTATTTATTTTATTTTAAGTAATTTGAGCCTTGTCTAGCTAAACAGTTGTTTATTTCTGTGTGAGTTGCAGGTGTTCAGGATATTTCAGGATTTGGCCTATCTGCAGTTTTTTCAGCCAGAAAGCAAATAAAATAGTTCTGTGTGGTTGAACCTTCCCTTTTTCCCATGTATAGTTGTACAATGCAACCCAACAGTACACAGCTGTCTGATAAGAAGTGCATCCTTTCCAGGTTTGTAATGGAAGAGCTGTTTCTCAACAGAAGCCTAGGTTTAATTGTACTAACAGGGATTTTTGCATTGAAGATTATACACATGCACTTCCAAACCAGGAAAAAATACCAGAGGATCTTCACTGCCAGCAAATAGGCAAGATTTTGCCTACTTTACATATTGCTTGGAAAACTGCCCCTTAGATTGCTGACATTTAAAACAAAAATTAATTATGCTCTAGCCGTAGAGCTTTGAGTTTGACTGTCTGGAACCATCCTAGATTGGCATCATTTACACATTTACAATTATACAATTAAGGGCTTAATTAATTATTAAGAATTGCATTGCTCTGTGGTGTGTTTTAGGCAAAATCTGTACTTAGGAATGGATTTTCACTTTTGAAAATTGAAGGTGCAAAAACATTCAGCTTTTTGCTTCTGGCTACTAATGAATTTTCACCCTGACAAAATAGGTATCATCTGGGTGCCTGATTGCTCAACTGGACAAAAGTCCCTGTTTTAAAAGATGACTAACAATATCTCCCACCCCCAGCCTTCCCTCTTCCCAAACAATAAAATGAAATCACTTACCAAGAAAAAAATCAATTTCTTGAAATGACTTTTAAATTAAATTAAAGTTGGTGAGAAATTTGATATCAAGAGTTCTAGAGAGTAAAGTCATCACTGAACAAAATCAATACAGGGTCCCCTAATTCAAGCTTCTCCACCTATTTACCTCAGCCCTAATCTGGAAGACACATTCTTAGGTCAAGATATGTCACATTCATTTCTTGTCAAAATGGTGCCAGATTATATCAAAGTGTATATTCATATACTTGGGAACTGGAAAATGCAGTGAGCTTAGCAACTCATTTTATATAGATCATTAAACAGCTGTCAGAAAGTAACAGTCTGGGATCACTACTACCCTGGACTGAAAGTGGAACAGTGACCTGTGATAGGTAATAAAAAGCTACATATTCCATTATTACCAGGGTGAGTTGCTTTTATCTTTATTCCAACCCTCTTTTTTTAGCTGTCACCAAATTTCTAAAATTTACAGCATGGATCCTGAGAGTCTGTTTACTGCTGGATTAACACCTTCTAGTGTAAGAGGAAATATAAAAGATAGCCTTTATTCTGAAAACAAGATGAAGAAATAAATAGAATTTATGTAAACACTCTGAATGAATTTGTGCTGCCTTTCTGTGTTTCAACTCTAGGCTCTGGCAGAGGATGTTTTGATTGACACAAGTGGTTTTTTACTAGGCTAGTTCTGGTGGGGAAGTCATATAGTTCTACTCCTAAAGCTATAGGAAGTATTCAAGGTAAGTAGAATAAAACATGTGAGAGAAGGGCTCTATAAATATTAGGAGAAAGATTGGTAATATACTAAGAAATCATGTCTATTGAGCAAGCACTCTTTATACTTATAATGCAAATCTACCTGTTGTTCTCTTAGTCCAGACACATTATGCATGTGATGTAGAATTGCTCCCCCACATCTGGATTCAGACTTCTAATCACCAGCTGTGGTGTTATCTTTATACTGGGGCTTTGTTTTCTGGGGAACCAGTTTTGGGAAAGAAGCCGTATATGGTTTTTGTTCTTGAAACTGATAAAATTGGGGGGGTGGAAGCAAAAAAAAAAGGGAGGGAACGACGACATGACCCAAACCAAACAGACATAAGAGAATGACCCTAAGGAATGAGATGACAAGCCCATATCTAAGGCCATGAGCCCCTTATGGCCCCATATTTTTCTTCCTCTTTCCACTGTCTTCTTCCAGATATCTCCCATTCGTCTTCCCACTGTCAGGTGTTCCATTTGTTCCCAGTGCTTTCCTCCATAACTATTACCTGTCTTTTTTTCTCCCTACTGTGAAATCTATCATTACTTTTATACCACCAGGCAAATTAAAATGCTACAGATTAAGTGTAAGACCTTGTTCATTCAACTATAAAAACATATAAACTGATTAAAATGATTCTGTAGCAGGCCAGTGAGAAAGAAACTGTTGAATCTTCTCACCACAATAGAAACATGGAAGAATGAATTAATAGAGCTTTTTATTTTTAATGTTCATGTCCTTTTTAAACTTTCTTGTGCAGAAAAAAAGAAACACTAAAATATCCAACAGCATAGTTGATGTTTACTTGACAGTAAAAGATAAAATTTTACAGGGTAGTTTGATGCTCCTAGTACTTGTACCTAAGTTGCAACATAAACCAACCTCTAGGGCACCCTGTATGTTGTCTAATGGTTAAATTAAATACAAACATTAATCTGGGACAAAAATTCTCTTCTACGAGCAAAACAACGGATAACAGTCCTGAAACTTCTCTTTACCTCATGTTCCCTGAACTCCCACAGACTTGCTCAATGTTAAACCATGTTGAGGATCTCAGCAGTAAATCTGAATCTTGCAATATTAATTTCACGGCTACATTTTCTGCAAACAAACCTAGCTGGCCTGATTTGTGATTATATCACTTCTTTAATACTTGTCTTTTAAATGGTTCCTCAAACATAGATTATGGGACAAATGTAAGAAAAAACTACTCGAGTAATTTTTTATATATATATATTTAAATATTAACGAATCATTAAATAATGCTTGTTTGCATTTTCCTTTTCTCAATTGGTAGAACAGACATTAAACTGCGTGAAGTATGTGTGCTGCTGCTTCC
>NW_009230942.1:0-17363 GCF_000690835.1 Fulmarus glacialis
CCCCCCGCTTTTTTTTTTAACCTTTCGTGCCGCCTATAATTGATTGCATTTCTTAGTGTGTGGTCTAGTGTAAGTATTGCACGGGAAAAAAACTGAAGAGAATATTTTTAAAAACAAATACTGCAAATACTCTGAGCAGAAGTATACAAAACAGAGGGTGCTATTGCAGAGGAATAACTAGTGTTTTCTCACAGCAACGTCTTCGTTGATATTTGTTGCAAACTCTCGCGGGGCTAATTCTAGAGATCGTGTGAGGATGTGCATTAGTTACTCATCTTTTCAGTAGTGTATATCTTGTTCAGAATCTAGTGTATTATTAACTTACTGTATTCAGTCACAGCTTCACTTTCCTCCTCCTGTAGCAACTACGAAAGATCCACACCTCGTCATCTTTCTGTTCGTGGTTACATCAGAAATAAGAATGAAGCAATTAAAAAACTGTAGCCCACCGCTTGAGTTGGATCCCATTTTATAAATGCTTTAAGCAAGTGTTTACTGATAGGAAAAATTGAAGTTATTTACCAGCTAAAGGGGTGCTTAACTTAAATCTGAAAGACTCTTAGCTATAGCATAGACTTGGTTGCTCACATCAGTGATGAAAAATGTAGTTGGGAATAGAATCAATATAAGGAGATTTGGTAAGATTCATTTAAATACCAACGTTTATTTAAAAGAAGCTATTTTAAATGCTGAGATTAGAGTAGGTTGCAATTGAGATGTTTTGTGGCTCTGAGTGATAAATATAAGTATTACTGAAAGTTATTCAGACAGCTTGAAATGTTTAAATAGGAATGTGGTGTCTTTCACCCCCACCATATCTCAGTCTCGCATTACTAGAATTGCTACTTGCCATATTAATTCAGGATGTTAGCATGTTTTCATAATTATAAAGGATTGACAAGACAGCTTGCAATGCTTCTGAGGAGTAATTTCCAAAATTGCCAGTAAATGGTAGTGGTACTTTTATTAAATATATGACAATAACCACTGAAACTTACTCTAACGTATGGAGAAGTCATAGATACCCTCCAAATATTTTGGAGCCAAATTCTCCGAGTATGGTCATGCGTTGTTTTCATTACCATGGGCTGTCTCATTGTCTCCCGGTTTTGATGTATCTGCACAGCACAATGCAGCACCATGCAAATATATAAACTTGGGGGTTCTGTAGGGTGTTACTTTCTGTAGCACCGTGCAGCATGCAGCACTGCTCCCAGAGAGTGCTTGGGTGTCTGTGCCACGCTGGGTGTGTTGGGGAGATGTACGGGGCTCAATTCTGCGCATTTTTACTAACTGAAGAGGCATGTGCTACTGTATGTGACCTCTTGTGCCCGTTTCCAGTAGGGGAAGCTCAAATAAATCTTTGATGGCAATTCCCCTATTTCTGGGTTGGTACCTTTCTTTTCCATGATCTGGAGGCTGAGGAAGTATAATATATATTGGTTCTTTTAGGGTATAACTTTCACTCACGGGGTCTCTTTCGCTTGACAGATGTACAAATATGTACATTTCTGTTAGCGTAGAAATTGTTTTTTATCAAAGCTAGTATTTATCTTGTGCAACTAATGGAAGCATCGAGCTGAATAAATACAACATTGTGTATCTTATTTGAAATACCAGATTTCTGTGGACAAAATGGAAGCTGTGAATATTTGTCATTGAGAAAGCAACATAGGCAGAGATGCTTTAATTTTCTTTTTCTTTGGTCTGATTATAAAAAAAAAATGTTTTATCAGGCGTGACAGCGCTTGCATTCAGCCCAGTTGAAGCTCTTGCAATCTTAAGGTAGGTGTCAAAACATTTTCAAAGCATTGCAAATAAATAAAAATTATAGGAATAACAAGAAGAGGGGATAAGGTTGGTGGGGAAAGGAAGGGCAAGGATACCAGCAGTGCAACAATGAGTCTGCTCAGTCCACATGGGAGTCCCTAAATGATGGGTTCACTGGAGGGTTGGGTTCCTTTTAACTAAAAGCGTCTTCCTTATTCTTTCACTGAATATTGATCTGAGGAAAGATGAATCTTTGCCCCAGCAGAGCTGGGATGGTAATTCTGGGAAGAGGGCAGCGTGAGGAAAGCAGGCAGAGAGGCGGTGGGGCTGCCACTACAGTTGTGGCGAAGACGAAAGGCTGACGCAACAAGATAATAGCTTGGCAGGAGCAGATTTGTGTCAGGACTTGAAGGAACACTTCGTGCTCAAATTGTTTATTACAAGGAAAATCTTTCTTCATTGTATGTGAATCGCAATTTAAGTTCTTTGTATGAGGTGGGTGTTTATTTACACATCATTTTAATTGGTGAGCGATGTAACAAGCGTCCTCTTACCAAAGAGCTGGTTCTCAATGTATGAGAAACAGTTTTTCCCAGTACATTGTAAAGGCTGTCTCCTGACAGAGATGGATGGTGTTCATATCACACTTACTGCAGATTATGAAATGAAAGTACATTTAAGCGTGATATTTTACTGACCTTTAGAAAGCAGGTATTCTATTGAAAAGAACGTCATCACCAGAAACTTTTTTTTTTTATTAATAAGTTAATACAAACTTCAGAAACGCTTCACAGTAGCAGGGTGGTTTGCAATAGGATGAGACTTAATGTCTTACCTAAATAAGGTAATGTTCCTTACTGTTTGCTGAGCATTTCAGAGGTACGATGTTGGGAGGATGTAAAGGACAGTTAAAATTATTTTTACTGAAGGAATAACTGCTGGAAACCACCCTTGTACAGTCTTCTGCTTCAAGCAGTAATGGTCACTGATGCATGAGATTCTTGTATTATGTGGATGCACGTGCACAGGCGCTTGGTTCAGAGTAACCTTGTAAGGTTGTCCCACTTCATTTGTTATCAGTGAAGGATTATGGCAGTAATCAAGCATTTATGAGCTTTAAAACTTCATCTGTCATGCTGTTCATACTTATCATGCTAATCACACTTATGTTAGTCTCCTGACTTTCCAAAAAATCCATTGACCGCAATGCCGACATCCGTATCTTCTAAATCATGCTCAGTTTTAAAACTTTGTGTTATTAAGATACTCCTATTTGTAGCAATACAGTCTGCAACGTAGTCTTTTGTGCGAACTAGCGGTTGTGTTTTGTGGAAGGGATCCACTGCGTGGGGTGGTGGTCATACGGGGAGGGTCATACAGGGCTGCATGGAGGATGCTGGAGATGCGGTGGAGACACGAACTCTGCACGGGGAACCCTGATAGGGGGATGTGGAGCTCTGGTAAATTTAGAAGACAATTTTAACCTCTCTGCATTAAGACAGTGAACACAGCACCCATTCTTCTAGAGTGGAAGGAGTTACGCTTTCCCGTCTCTCCTTTTCTGTAGCCATTTAGAGAGAGACGCAGCGTTGGGGTATCGCAGTGCTAGACCTGTTAGGCCTGTGCATCAGGCACAAGTGACTCCCTAGGGTGGGTGCATAATGTGGGAAACTGAACTCAGAACATGCAATGAGAAGATGCTTCACCGGCTTTTCAGTCATTAAGGCAGAAGATTTCTGTCTGTGATCACTTAATAAGCTTACTGCTTGTAATCCTAGAACAAAGATGATATATGAAAAGATAAATATGAATCATCAGTTGCAGCTGAGTACCATTTAAACACTGGACCATAATAGGGATGGAGATAATTAACATCTAGAATTTTAGAAGCTGTTTAAATACTGTCATAAATCCATTACAGTCTTCAAACTCAGTTTATAAGTAGTCAGTCCAAACTTAAAGTAATATTTCAGATGCTCTACAGAGTAATTTTATGCAATATAGATTTGTCAGCAGCTAACACAACAACTCTGAGGGGTAGTTGGAAGGAGGTTATTAATAACAACCGTCATGTTGCATCATTCAAGCGCTTAAATTGAGTTTGAAGTTTTACTACCTCAGGAGAAAATGAGATTGGTAAAACTTCAGTAGGCCCTCCTGACCTATTGTCAGGAGCTCTTCCAGCACCGTGCTCACTGGCTACTGGCTTGCACCCCAGGCTGTCGTGGCACTGCGGTTCGATACAGTCACTCAGTACTCCAGCTTTTGCAGTGGTGCCGTTTCAGGTCTAGCCAGCCTAGAATTTGGGGAGAACAGAAGTATTTTTGCCTGTTCTTCTCCAGGTAGAGACATCGAATGGCTGTTTCTAGCTTTGAAAGTCTGCTGCACCTATAAAACGCTGGGTTTGTTCAAATCCCAGTGGGCTGGCTCCATATTCCGGTAGATGTCTAGGATGCATTGATGGCACCCTGTAGGTAGAAACCGTCCCTGTGTTAGTTCTGTGAACAGACATCTGTGTGCCTGACTAGTATGCAACAGTTTTCGGTTTTAATCTGTACGTGGTTCATCTCTACAACCTTATTGATACAGCCAAACAACTCCTTTTGTGCCTGTTGGAGTTTGGGGATTGGGTAGCGATAGTCTGACCATGAAAGTGAGTCTGTAGGCCAGGAGCCAACAGATTTTATTTCAGCTGTCTCGGTTAAATGAGCATGCTTGTCAGTTTTTGCTTCACTTCACAAACTGTGTGCCTTATTCCCAGCTGCTCTCAAATGTTCAGCTAGCAGCCTGATTTCTGCTATATTTCATGGTTTTTCTTTTTTTGCCTGCCTTTTTCACACAAACACAGATATTTATGTCGGTGTTACCTTGAGAATGAATTGGTGCAGTGGGCTCTCCTTTATCACATGACTGCAAATATTGTTTGAATTTAGTACCAAATGCTTATTAAATTGTGTTTGCTCAAGAACCATATTCTGAATCTACTTTATAATTGTTTTGAACGATGCCTGGTATACTATTATTATCCAAAAAAGCTTGAACTGTGGTGTTTTGACTGTTCATGAGATTGCTAGTGGCTTTATGTGATGCTGTAAAAAGTGAGTGAAAAGAAAGCAGGGTTCCTTCCAGGTGGTGTCTCTTGTCTCTTGCTTCGCATGAGTTGAAGAGGACTGATTGTGATTACATTTGGGACCAAGCTTTATCTGTTCTGCCTAGAGTAAGGAGGGTCTGGGGTGAGGATCGAGAGGAGAAAAGCAATTGGAAGCAATGAGCTGCTGTATCTTTGCCTTTGATTACTTTTTACGGCTGAGCCTAGTAAGGTACGTCTGGGGAGCGCTATGAAACTTTTGCTTACAAAGAAACCCCCAAGAAAACCATCGCGGTGGTAATGGCTCTCACAGTTTGAATTCGGGCACAGAGCAGCTCTGAGGACTAAGTCAGGTGTTAAGAAAACGGGGCAGAATACAGCGTGGTCGGGACTCCACGAGCCCATCTGCACTTCACAGCATGCGCAGATCAAGCCCAGTGAGCTGTGCTTATGCTGGGGCTTTGGTCTTCCAGGCTGAGTCCTGGCTTTTGTAGGGCATATACTAGGGCCATGCTTGCCGCAGCGAGTTGAGCCACCAGAAGGAATGATTTGCAGCGTGCAGTGGGAAATCCTGCTCTTTTTTCTTGAATCCATTTGCAGTTTTTGGGTCATCCACACATGTAACTGAAACACTTGTGGCTAAAACTTCTCAGACCTGACTTGTGCTTGTTCCGAACAGTGCCGACCTGCTGGTCCAGTATGAACTGTTCTTACTCGTGGCCGCAATGTTACTGCAATAGGATCAGAGAGAGCGTGTGAGATGGCGCTTTATGCCTTTTGGCTGTGATTTCCGACCTTTGGAGAGCAGCAGTGAGTCTCTGGGTCTGCTCGTGCTGGGTGGTGGTAACAAACACTGCACAGGAGAGGTGCTTGTTACGTGATACGGTCACTGCTGGCCTCCTGTACGCCCGCCAGTTCTGCTGGTGCAGGACAGCGTGTGCGGCATGGAGGGACTGCAGCCCAGGACGGGGAGAAATGGCCCCTCCACCTCCCTGTGAGGAAGGCTATTTTTGTGGAACCATGTGATGAGCTGTGGTATCTTCCAGCACTTAGGTGCGTTTAATAGGGGTGGCCATACCAGATCAGAAACCATTTCAGAAAAAGCACTCACTGTTGTAAAGCAGCCTTTGCCTTGTTACAGCTGGTTCTTAATTAAGTATTTTGCTTGAATAGCTAACTTCCTTGAAGTAATAGGTGCTTTGAGAGAACAAATTTCTTTGATTATACTGGGTCCAGACGCACTTTTTTCAGTGGCACGTAATTTATCCACCACGAGGCACACACAAATGTGTTAACTACAGTGGATACTGCTTGGGTGTTCTTCAGGCTTTGGCTGACCACAGGGATGCCGGTGGTGACATTAAGGAAGGATGGCATTCACCTGTTTAAGTGGTGTGAGGGGTGTGCCTAACTTGCATCAGGGCAAGGAGGAGAGCAAGAATGCTTGCATGAAGATGCTTTATACATCATTGATTTTTCAGGCTTATTGTGTATAACTGTGTAGAACCTGTATCCGATATACAAGGGAAATGAGCAATACATTGTGCCCTTGTATCTTTGATCCACTTGTGGCATAGACGAGTGCACTTAATGCCATGATGGAAAAAGTAATGCTGTTTACTGTTGCACCCATGCATTTGTTGTAGCCTGTTCTATTGCTTTTTTCCAATTATAAAAAGGTTAATGTTTTATTAAAGTAACCAAAAGTATTGTGGAAACCATTGCAGGTCTCTTTTCCTCTCCCGTTCTACTACTGCAGGTGGAGGGCTCTCTCTGTAAGAGCCCAAGGGAGCTTTATGGATCCAGTGGGAATAAAAAGTCCATCCGTCAAAAAGAAAGAACATAGGATTTAGGAAGAGAGACTCCTCCTGGCTAATTGTTCACGTTGACATTGAACAATATAACGGAAATCTTCGTACAGAAGCTTCTGTAGTCATACTCCTGTTTTGTGTGCTGAGGTGTGAGTTTCAGATTTAATTCATTTTTTAAAGAATGTTGGCCTATCGTTTGAATGTTATTTCAAGCCTAAGGAACCCGAGAGCCTCGTTAACCACGGAGATCTCAGAAGAGGGAAGAAGTTTTCCACAGTGGGCGAACATGTTCTTCAGGTGTTTCAGTTTGCTACATCATGCAGAAGAGGAGAGGAGGTTTTACGGTGTGAGGGATAAAAAGCTAGGGACTACAGACAGATTGTGGATAGTTTCTGAAACAAAATAGAATATGTGTAGGTAGAAAGACCAGGACATGAAAGCCTGGGGAACTGTTGGCTGGTGTTGGAAAGACTGAAGTTATAGACTCTGAACTATTTGCACTCTTTTAAGGTAAAAACTGGATGTTACCAGTTACTGGATTACCAGTAATCAAAAGCGCATGTTTAAGTGTGATGATTTGTTTAAGAATGTTTGAGATGACTGGACTAAAACACAGTAAAAAACCAAATCTTCAAGATGATTTAGAAATTCAAATGTAACTTGAGTTGCACTCAGAAGTATATTTCCATGCTGATTTTTTTTTTTAAATTTTTTATTATTATAATGATTATGCCACTTTATGGGTAGATCTGTGTCGTAAGAGTAGAAATATTTTTGGTAGTGTAGGACTCGTTTTGCCAGAGGCTTGTGTTGCTGTGCTTTCCAAATGGCATACTGGTTGCAGTGTTTTGTAGGAGCCTGTCAATGCAGCAGCTTGTAACAAAACACAGGGAATGGAAAGATGGTATTTTTGCATCAAACAACTGATGTCTTTCAAGAACTCATTTTATATGTGAGCAGTTGGTACACATACTGCTTGTTTATATTGCAGTTTTTGTTTTATTTACTGATGGTGAAGTGTGAAAAAAATGTCAGATGTCAATAAAAATGACTGGCACCATTTGTTGTTAGGGCTTAAACAGAAGAGGTATGTCTCACTGGTTATTTATGTGTCTGGATTTTTTAAACTGATTTTAAAAGGCTCTTGCCAAGGAGCCTGGTCTGACAAGAGGCTGTGGCTTGGTAATTCTGTTCGTATGAAGCCAAAGCATGCCTTAGGGGCAAAAGAATCATCCCTCTCACCCTCTACATGTCGGACACCTGCACTGACCAGATATCTTGAAGATTGGCACGAGAAATACATTCATTCCTGTTCAGATTGAGCAGTACTGCAGAGCAGCGGCCTCAGCTGTGGCCTCTGGATCTGCAGGTCGCACAGCTGTCTGTTCTTGGGGCTTTTTGTTTGCTCCGTTGGGGGTGGCCAGGCTCCTCTGCCCCTGGAGCCACGTGCCAAAACCTTCACTCAGCTGAGAATGAGAGTGGAATAGGCTTAGTCAAGTAATTTTTTTTATTTATTTATTTAGTTTTGAACCCTTGAACACTTTCTAGCAGGGTACAAACCATTTTAGAAATCTCTTATGTTTATGTTACAGTATATATAAACATCATTTATGTTGTCACTTTTTATAGGCTCTCCAGGTTGAAAGCCTCTGTAACCCACTAGGGTGACATTCCTTGGAGTTACTGACTCATTCTGTGGAAGTGACTGTGAGCTGGCCTGCCGGAGAGGGTGCCGAGTAACAGATGGAGAGGGGAGGGAGGAGCGCTTCTAAACTCTGCTGTGTCAGTGTCAGCCCCAGCCATGAGGGAGAAGGCAGCAGGTTACTTGCAGAGGCATCTGTAGGAGGCTTTCTTATTTTCTTCTGACTCTTTTTAAGCAGTTGTATTAAATAATTGACAAAGCCAAATACCAGAATTGTGATCCACAGCTTACTGGACATATAGTCAAATTTCAGCACATCTTTAACAGAACAATCCATAAAGAAGAAAAATGCATCCGGGTTATTGAACTATATACAATCCATGTCGAGCCTCGTGTTATCATTGTATTTAATAGACCTAGCAAAGTTACTTCCTTCGCTTTATTCCGGCTCTTCTGACTGAAAGTTGGCTTTCAGTTTTTGGATAGGATTTTCTGAATTGCGTGGCTTAGAGAAAGCGTGGAAGGACTGACAGAAGCTTCTTTTGCAGGACGAATGAGCGATCTTTATCTCTTGCCACATCACTGTGCTTTGGCAAGGTGGCTCTGGTGGGCACTGGCAAAAGCCTGTGTTTGTGGTGTTGCTTCATATCCTACTAGATTGCTGTTTTCCAGATGCTCTGATTACTCGCTAGCTTAACAATACAGATAGGTGCTCTTGAAAAATGTTATTAAAATTCCTGGTCAGAAGCAGCGCAGTTGTTCACAAGCTGTGGCTTGTGGAGCACTTCCAGCCAGCGCAGATGGAAGCCAGCTCGGGAAAAGTGCTGAGCTGTGCGGGGCCGGAGGAGGCGGCAGCCGGGGCTGCCGATGCCCGTTCAGCGGGCTGCGGGCACAGCCGCCTGGGCAACATCCCCCGTTCCCCCCCGGCCCTCACCCTGGGCTGCTGCTGAGCAGAAGTGGAAGTCTCTCTGAGTTTGTGCTCATGGATGTGATCTCAGCAACCGGTTTCCTCTGATACCAGTACAGGAGAAGCGGCAGATGATGCAGCCCACGCGTGAAGTGTCCCTAAGAGAGCAGAGCTGCAGAAGCGGGTGCCTGTGTGGCACCGGCGGAGGTGGAAACTTGCCAATAGAGAATAGCAGGAAGCCTGAACGAGCAACCGTATTCATTATGGCAATTACGGGACAGAAATAAGGCATCTTCTGGGGAAAGGTGAATATTAATCTGCATTTTGTTCTGTTGGTGCACTTCGTAGCGCAGCTGGCTGGCAATCATTTGTAGGTGCTATAACCACACAAACAATACCAGAGGAATTCAGACATTTGAAAAGCAACAACAGAAAAGCACTGAAAACACAGCGAACAGGCTAGCATTGATTCTTTACCTTGCCTAAGCTTTCTGGGATGCATTAAGGGACTGAGACATGAAGAGTAAACAGTAGTTCTAACACAGTAGATCAAGAATGGAGGGTACGTACTTCTAAGTGAACAGCACGGACCTTTTTGTATGTTCTACATTATAAATAGTTGCTTATCGGCAGCTTTGGCTTTGGGCCTTACTTTTGACCCCTACTGTGCTTACCATTCATTCCTTTGTCTTTGTCTTAGCAGAGCACTTCAGTTAGTACAGAAAAGGATTAATGACTTACTATGTTGTTCGTCATTCAAAAGAGTAAAAACAAGCAGAACCACTCATACTCCCTCGACTTTGGTTTTTTGCAGACCCATGTGTGTCTGGTGGGTGAGGGATGATGCTTTCAAAACCACCCTGGTAACTCCTTTCTGAGGAGTGACACAGGACCTTGCTGGGCAATAGGTAGGGAACTTTCTGCATATAGCGTTACAAACTTTGCATGTATGTTATGTAGTGTTAGTATTTCTGGCCATTGTTTAGCTCAAAGACTTATCCATGGACATTAAATGCTGTCTGCTGCTCTTCCCCCTACTACCAGCAAGTCACTGTGTGGAACACAGTCATTTAATTGTAATAAATTTAAGCAAATGTTGAAATGGTAAAGAAGTGCCACATGGACTGTTAGAAATAATTATGATGGGATCAAGACGACCCACAACAGTAGTGTTTCATCTTCAGCCATTAATACTGTTGGGCATTGAGAAGTTGTGAAGGAAATTCAAAACAATCTCTCCAAGCTTGGCCAGGATTACTCAGTGGAATCACTTGTTGCCAGATGCTGATGCTGAATGAGAGAGAACAGCAGTCACCACTGGGGGGATTAGTTTTCTGAAATTACTCAGTCAATTATCGGTCCAGGTGTTCTAGGGGTTTATTAATACTCTGTGGACTACCCTACAGTTTGAATGACAAGCAAGCAGGTAGGAAAGATATTTATGAGGAAAGTGTTTCTCACCTATCCTGTTAGCTCTGGGAATGCATACAGCATCTTTTATTTGGGAGTTTAATGTAGCTGTGAAAAAGGGATTGTAGCATAGGTTGTACGATTGGAGTGGAAGATCTGGTCTGCGTTTCCCAAGCTCCTGGAAGCGATATGCAGCTTGCGGCTAGGAACAGGGCCATATCTCTGGCCGTGGCTGCAAGGGAGGCTCCGCAGTGAGCTCGGAAAGACCTCGGCCAGACATGAGCCCTCAGAGCCTGTGCTCATGGCACTGGTTTCCAAACCATAGCAGGACCACTACAGCTGCTCTGTTTCTTGTTGTTTTTTCGTTCTCTTAGAACAGGGGAATACTTGGTTGAGTGTTTGGGTGTTGTTTTGAATGTATTGTGCTCTTAGTTTTTATGCAGTCTTGGAATTAGTAATGAGCCAGGTGCTGCTTGTATTTCATGGCTGATGTATCCGACCCAAGAGTCCAGGGAACCTACAAACAGAACTATTCCTTTTCTTCAAGCCGTTCTCTTTGGCAGTAGCATGAGCTGAAAGGTTTACGTGAATTAAAGATTCATGGCCAAGTATGAAGTCAGGCCATTAAAGTTATCTGCTGATCAGACCCCCTTTGTTAATGAAGAAGTGAAAATCCAGCACTGTACTGACTAAATATATGTAATTACTTCAGTGGTAGGTGCTGCTGGGAGGGATGTAGCATCCTTTCTGGAGTCTGGTTTGTTTATTATTGTATGACCCAGTTGGCAGCAAGCCTGCCTTGTGTGGCACAGGACAATAATATCCTGCACAGCTACTTTGCTAAGTAATTGAAATACAGTGCCAACATTATTTGGGACAGATACGTATTCGATAACCTATTGCTGCCAAGTTGCATGATAAAAAGAACAACTTTTTTCTGTCTTAAAACTTTCCTGCGTTGTTCATCAGCAAGCCGAGCCTGAGGTACTGTGCTTCTGGTAAGATTAATGGAGAGTTTCTAGTCAGGGTGTCAGTAGGCACATCCTGTCATTCACTAGCAGATCTGCTTGTTCTGAAGTTTTCCATGCTGTACTAGAAATCTAGGCATTTGCTCAAAATTCAGCATACTTTCAGAAAATTCAGACTGTGGTATCAAATTTATTTGAAAGTTGTTTTCATAAATCCAGAAAAACTTAACCAAACAACACCAGTAGGCATCCTCTTAGATAGCCTTAATTTCTAACTCGGGTCTCTGCCACATGATGATCTGCAGGAAATGAGCACTTCTTCACCAATCTCGGAATGGCTAAAAGCTCGCTCTTTAGCAAAAATGGGAATCCGGCAGGCCCCAGGTGCAAACCAGTCTCTTTGTGGAAACTTAACCTGCAGGCCCTCTGATGTGCTGGTTCTTCCTCTGCAAAGTTAGTGTAGGTACCTGGTGTGGTTAGTCTGGTCTTGTTTCCTGAGTTTGAATTTCTCTGTTGTCTGAACTTTGAAAAGTAGATTGGCAATGTTCTTTTATTTTTCAAATTAGTCATGCCAGCTATGCGTAAAGGAGCTGGGGCAAAAGCATTCCATATCCATTGTTAAGTGTTTTATTTTCCAGACTAAAAACTGAATACTTGCAGCTCACAAGTCATTATATGCTTGTCATTCCTAATTACTTTCTGGCATGTTCCTGGGTGTTTAGTAGACAGGAAAATATATTTGATTTTTCTTTTTTAACCACACAGCTGAAATGCCTCTATAACTAAGCTAACAAAAAAAAAAAAACAACTCTGTGAAGTGGAAAACTGTTGGGAGAAATAAATGTGTGGGCATACTAACTTGTTCCTTTCCAAAAGAGTAACTTGCTTCATCTCTTATTATCAGTAAGCATTTTGTCTTGAAGGAACGAGACTGTTACATTTCATAACTGGAAATTAGTCATCAAGCATATTTGGCTATTTTCAGAGGATGTAAGTGTGTGGTTTTTCCCTGCAGGTATTCTATATACTGCAGCATGTTTTACCAAAGGAAAATGTGGTGTTTGCATACCAGACTGTATACACACGAATTCATAAATGCACATGTACACAGAAGCAGATTTGCAGTTCTGACCCTTGAGAGACACTATCAGCGAGCTACAATAACTCTCCTGAGGCTGGTGGTAGATAGAAACTGCATCAAGTGAAAAAACAAGAGTTTCCCAGATGGCATTCCCTTTGCTTCTTGGAATTTTGTTCTCTCTTGACTGTCAGTTGACAACTTGACTAGCCTGATAATGTGCTGGAGTTCCAGGAGCCCGTTACCTCCCAAAAGAGCTGTGGTTCCTGTGTCTGCAGGTAACTCGCAATTACAAGTGACGCAGCTTTGTGGAGCACGTGTCAATACGCAGGCTGCTTAGGATAGACTCAGAGGTGAAATACATTCGAAGGCTGCGGCTGAAAATTAAAGGCAAATATATTCTACGTCAAGAATGATCAACTGGGGAGGCTCTCGTTCCTCTGCCGTGGGGGCTGCGGCGTACGCCGTGGTGTCGGGTGCCTGAGCGGCATCCCTGGTTGGGAGCAGGGCTTTCGCTGGGCTGATGCAACGTGTCCCACGGCTGCCCGGTAGCGGGAGAGGTTGGGAGCCCGCGGCAGGGGGCTGCCTTGTCGTCAGGAAGGGCTAGCCAGCTCCTTTTGGCAGCAGCCCACGGCCAGGTTGGTCTTGGCCAGGCACGAAGCTGCCTTTCGACAGCCCCACGTACCAGGTGCTGCCAGCCTTGTTGCAGGGCCGGGGCCAGAGGCAGCCGCGGGGCAGCTGGAGCCCCGGGCAAAGCGCGGCACTGGGATCTGCTCTCAGTCAGTTGCACGGCGGCCCACGTGCACCATGTGGCCCAAAGGCTGGTGTGTGCAGGGACAAGGGACCTGAGAGCTCTATAGCCAGGGCATTGCGATCAAAGACAAATCTTAGGCAGGGGAGGGCAGGATTTAGCTATAGCAGCAGATGGGAAACGTGACCTAGTGGTGGCTGGTCTGTCTGGGCGATGTCGTAAGTTTGTTAAAGTCACTGAAGAGTACTTACATGCTGTAATATTAAGTATCTGCACTACATACCTGAATTATTTGCCTTCTGGAAAGACTCTACTGACTATGATAAGCCTAAGACCTTAATTCAGCCACCTCAGTTTAGTGCCTGCTCTTCAGTGGTATGTGCAGAATTTCCCTGGTATGCGCCGTCTGCTGTGATAAACAGGGGCAAAGGCTCTTGCCTCAGGTAACAATAATTTATTACTAATGCAGTGTCATAGCCATAGTTTGCAATTCAGTCCACTATGCTAAACAAATATGAAGATACCTGCCCTGGAGAACTGGCAGGCGGCATTCAGGAATGGCAGGGGAATTTACAGTGCCGAACAAAACAAATACAGGCACATGCGGCTGCGCCGTATGCTGGTTACTTGTGCTTTCAATATGTTTTTTATTGGCCGTATGCCTGCTGAAATCTGACACTCCCCGATACTAGTTGCCTCTTTGTGTCTTGCTAAAATTGCTGTAGGAGAGTATTTTTCTGAGATCCAAGGTTTTAAGGGAATTTTAATATAGCCTGTGCCGAACAAAACAAATACAGGCACATGCGGCTGCGCCGTATGCTGATTACTTGTGCTTTCAATATGTTTTTTATTGGCCGTATGCCTGCTGAAATCTGACACTCCCCGATACTAGTTGCCTCTTTGTGTCTTGCTAAAATTGCTGTAGGAGAGTATTTTTCTGAGATCCAAGGTTTTAAGGGAATTTTAATATAGCCTGATGAGATATGACAGTGAAGGAATCCTTGAATATTTAGTTTAGAGTGAAGATAATTAGTGTCTTCTGTGCAATGAAGTATATAAGCTTTTCATTATAAGCTTGCCTCTGACTGGATGAAATAAAGTAGTAATTTTTCTGGAAAAAGAAAGCTTTCAAGAAACCAAGCCAGTTAATAATTTTGGGTTGAATTAGGCTAATAGTTTCATCTCTTAGAAGTAGCTGGGACTATATAACTGGACTGGTTAAACACATTCTAATAAAAATCAATTTTTCAGTCTGAAGCACGATTTTAATGAGTTGAAAACAGCTAGACAAAAGTAATTTCAAATAAATTTAAAAAATAAGTTCAAATATTTTCAAGTGTATTCAAATAAATGAAAATACTTTTTGTTCTGTATTACATAAAATCATACAAATTGACTAGAAATAAAAATTCCACTCCTGCTGTAGAATTATACATCCATGTGAGTGGAGCCAACTGAATTTTTTTCATCATACCAAAAGGATCTGTTACTGAACCGGTTTTTGCTGTTAGGCTAACTGCTGTCAGTTTTCTTTTATAGAGAAGCCAGTGTTTTTATGATGTTCATGAAGATATTAAAATGCCTTGAAACAGATGGACTTTCACTAAACGATTATTTACTGATGCCAGGTATTGATTGTGCGAGGCAATGATCTCGGAAAAGGATACGATGGACGTAACGCTGCTGCTGCTGGTACCGTGGTAGGCGCTGAGCGGACGCACCTCCCTGTCCTTGGAGAGTTTGCAGCGTGGGTAGGAAAGCTGTCACCCCTCGCGTGGAGGGGACAGCGGAGCCCCGGAGCACCTCCGGGTGAGCTCTGAGGGTCTCCGGAGCCTCTGCAGCACGGCAGGGTTGTTTTGCTTTTCTTAATTACCCAGCTGGAACGTTATTAAACAAACCTTCTTCCCCGCAGTTGGTGCTTGTGATAGCACGGCAACCGGCCCCCGCTCCCCCTGCACCAGCCTCTCCAGGCTGCAAGGCTCCTCTGCTCCCCCAAATGTCTCGCATCTCTTCTGTAAGCCAAATGCCCCTCTCTAAACCTTTCTCCGCTGGTCAGGTTTTCTGAACTTCGTATCTTCATTGCCCTCTTCTGCGCGCACTCTTTGGTTTGGCCACAGCATTGGAAAGGAGAAGCAGCACAAAGGGAAAGCGGTGTTCGGTAGCACCCGGGAGTGGGGCAACTAATCGCCCCTCTTGTGTGTGCTGCTCCCGTTAATGTGCTACAGAATTCCTGGTGCCTGTGAAACAACGCCATTTTGTCACTGACTCACATTCAGTTTGTGGTTTACCTCAAACACCTCTTCCTTCCCCCCCACCCCCACCCCCCAACTGCTGTCTAGCCTGCTACTCCTTACTTACATTGGTCAGTGGTAGAATATGACACTCTGAAGCTTAATCTTGTAATAAAACAGTGAAAAAACTGTCTTGAATCATGGGAAATCCCTAGATGTAATCACTTCTTTGTTTGGGGGTTTTTTTGGTTGGTTTTTGTTTGAACACTGCCCAAAATAAATGTCTGTTAGAAGAAGCTTCAGACTGAAAAATGCTTTAGCGAAATACACGAAATCCATCTCTATTTCCAGGTTAGGGGTGGGCGTAACAGGTTTTGCCGTGGGTCTGGACAAGTCCCACGGCTGCGTTGGCGTGACATTGGTGCCCTGCTGCTGGCACTGTCCTTAGTCAGAGCAAACGCTCAAAGTCCTGTTTGGTTTGTGGTCAGTAAAGATCCCGGCACTGCTTTTTTCCTAGATCAAGGTGATAACTGTGGTGGCCAAGCTAAGCTTCTGACAGTATAGTTTCCCCTTTGGCCCTAGCTGCTACTTACAAAACTTTGCAAATACAGCTCCTAAGCCAGCAGCCTGGTTTTCTGCGGCTGGAGGGTGAGCCCTTCTAAGAGCTTTTGCTCTCCCTGAGGTTTATTGCAAAATGAGAATGTTCCCTTTGTCTCTGGCATCAGCTCAGGTTTGTAAACTTTGTTAACCAAAGAAATACTGAGTTCATATTCCAAAATACTTGGAATCTGGTTGTTGACTTTTGGGTACACAGGGCTGTTGCTCTCACTCAGCACAGTTTTGCCCTTAAACTTGCGGATGATCCCTGTACACATTTTCTTGTTTATTCCTTTTTCTGTCAGAGGGCTCGTTCCTGGAAAATCGAACGTGAGCACAGTTTCCAAATTGTGCTGAGGGTGATCGTTCTCTTTTGCTGTGAGAGCACTTGGTGGGACGGATAGTGGACGTTCTGCACGTTACTGATTTTTTTAGCACTGCAGATGGGAATATTTGAATTACCAGAGACAATGAATGGATGGGGTGCATACCTAGAGAGGGAGATGGGCAGGTAGGAGGACGTGGGTGTGGGGTTCAGCTGGGAGTTTGTGCCTGTAGGGCAAGTGGGAAGGGGTGGTGGCTGGGAGGGGCTGCGGCAGGCAGTACTTGCCAGTAGTGATCTCCTGACCTTCACCCACTCTCCTTGGCACAGCTTGCACCCCTGTCCTCCAGCCCGTCTCCTCTCGGACATCACAGCTTCTTTCTTCCTTTAGAGTTGACCTTGGCTGCACGTGTGCCGAAAGGTGAGCTCCCGTTGAACAGTCTGCTTCTTTGTCTTGGCTGGCCTCCCAATCCAGGTGCTGGATTACCTTATCTTTTAATTGTTATTTTCTTGGATTTTGGGGGGATGGGAAGGACAGAAGGCAGTGCCAGATTATAAGGACTTGGAAGGTGGGGCTGATCAGTATCGAGGAATAATGTTTTTTCTTTGTACAGCATTAATCAATTTGCATTCCATTTTCACCGTGACAGCTCAGATATAATTACTCCGCGCCATGGGCTACTTAGATGAGTACTGTATATTCAAGGGAACTTTTTCACCTGCTAAATGACTCACACGGAGAAAGTTAATGCTATTTATATTTAATTAAAAATTTGCAAACCAGGCAG